>NC_081236.1:7873471-7978471 GCF_902713425.1 Acipenser ruthenus | reverse complement strand
TGCTTCAGTGGAGGTACAGCCTAGATAATACTTAGAATACCAGATACATATTTAGCATTTAAAAGCAATCCATGTGATTTCTTTACCAGTCGTTCATTATTTTGTGTATCAGCCTCCACACAAAGCCGAGCGCAGTGCGGTATACTGTAATGATGCTGCAGTCAGTCTGCCCGGACTGCACCTGAACCATCTTAAAAACACGAAGCCTCCAATAAGCTCATTTGTAAAAGTTAGTAAAGAATGGCGCTATATAATCTAAGGAAGCTGAATGTGAACTCCTAGCTGGAGCAACGAGAGAGGGAGAGAGGGGGCGGGGCAGAGAAGGAGGCGGAGACGCTGCTAGGCAACCGGCTCCTGAACATTCCACTCCGCTGAGCAGAGACCGTTAGGATTTAAAAATGCCAAAGTTCCGAGCGCCGTTAGTATGGGCTGCCAGAAATGAGGAGAAAATAAATACAGCTTTTTATAAATGTGTGCATTCAGATATCATTTAGAAATCTACTTACAACATTTAACAGTTAGCTAAATATTTAAATACATCTTAAATCTCTTAACTAGCTTTAACATTTAGCTAAATATTTAAATGGCCGCTAAATCTGGAGTTTGTATGCAAATGAGCTCCGCCCGCTTTGTGCTTTCACACGGTTTGATTGGCTCTTCTAATGTTGAAATTTGCATATTTAAACATTAGAATAAGTGTGTGTGTCAATACTTGTGTGTATCAGTGTCTGTCTATGTGTGTGTCTGTGTCTGTGTCAGTGTGTGTGTCAGTCTGCTAAGAAATAAATGATGATGATGATGATGATGAAGAGTGTGTGTATGTGTGTCTCCCTGTCTCTGTGTGTGTTTGTGTATCAGTGTCTGTCTGTCTCTGTGTGTGTGTCAGTGTGCGTGTGGGTCAGTGTGTGTGTGTGTGTCTGTGTGTCTGTGTCTGTCTGTTTGTGTGTGTGTGTGTGTGTCAGTGTGTGTGTTTGTCTCAGTGTGCATGTGTGTCTCTGTGTGTGTGTCTGCCTGTCTCTGTGTGTGTCTCAGTGTCTGCCTGTCTCTGTGTGTGTTTGTGTCTCAGTGTCTGTCTGTGTGTGTGTGTGTCTGTGTCTGCATGTGTGTGTGTGTGTGTCAGTGTGTGTGTGTGTGTGTATGTGTGACTGCCTGTCTCTGTGTGTGTCTCAGTGTCTGCCTGTGTGTGTGAGTGTGTGTCTGTGTGAGTGTGTGTCTGTGTGTGTGTGTGTTTCTCTCTCACAAATATTACTCTTCAGTAATTCATACATAGACACGCTGTGGTAACTTCAAGAAGCTAAAATGTAAGAGTGTTAATTAAACGAAGCGCCTGACGCCGCTCGGAACTTTCGCTCCACTTTATCGCTCCACTTGAAATGCTCTTTGTATGAATTGAAGTGACTGAGAGACACACACACTGAGACTGCGACAGACACACACACACACACTGAGATAGACACACTCACTGAGACACACACACTGAGACACACACACTCACACACACTCGCACACTGAGACACACACACACTGAGACGCACACTGAGACAAACACACACACACACACACTGAGACAAACAGATACTGACACACACACACACAGTTACTGACCCGCACACAGACAGATACTGACACACACACACAGATACTGACACATACAGTTAAATATTTAACTAAATGTTAAGTCTATTTAAGAGAGATTTAAGATGTATTTAAATATTTAGCTAAATGTTCAATCTAGTTAAGAGATTTAAGATGTATTTAAATATTTAGCTAACTGTTAAATCTAGTTAAGAGATTTAAGATGTATTTAAATATTTAGCTAACTGTTAAATCTTGTAACTAGATTTCTAAATGATATCTGAATGCACACATTTATAAAAAGCTGTATTTATTTTCTCCTCATTTCTGGCAGCCCATACTAACGGCGCTCGGAACTTTGGCATTTTTAAATCCTAACGGTCTCTGCTCAGCGGAGTGGAATGTTCAGGAGCCGGTTGCCTAGCAGCGTCTCCGCCTCCTTCTCTGCCCCGCCCCCTCTCTCCCTCTCTCGTTGCTCCAGCTAGGAGTTCACATTCAGCTTCCTTAGATTATATAGCGCCATTCTTTACTAACTTTTACAAATGAGCTTATTGGAGGCTTCGTGTTTTTAAGATGGTTCAGGTGCAGTCCGGGCAGACTGACTGCAGCATCATTACAGTATACCGCACTGCGCTCGGCTTTGTGTGGAGGCTGATACGCAAAATAATGAACGACTGGTAAAGAAATCACATGGATTGCTTTTTAATGGTAAATGTGTATCTGGTATTCTAAGTATTATCTACAGTTAATAACTCAGCTATATTCATATTCAGAATGTGATACAGTATTAAGACAGGGTCCAGTATTAGAAATAAATAAACACGCTTTAAGAGAAACAGCAGTGATGTTTATTGCCCATTCCCATCCATTCTCTAGATGTTTCTACATTGTGGTTGCAATCCACAGGGACAAGGGACTCAGCGATGTTAAATAAAAAACTAGAGCCCACAATTAACCAATATAGAAAGAAGGGGGGAGAAATGTATTGCCTGCGTGCAGCACCTTCCACTTTCCTCTATTAAATTTCATTTGCCATGTGTCTGCCCAGTTGTGAATGCTGTCGAGATCATTTTGAATGACCTTTGCTGCTGCAACAGTGTCTGCCACTCCTCCTATTTTTGTGTCGTCTACAAATTTAACAAGTTTTCTTACTATACCAGAATCTAAATCATTAATGTAGATTAGGAATAGCAGGGGACCTAATACTGATCCCAATGTGCATTATAAATATGGGAGTGTCACAAAGACGGCCGGAGTGGGTGGCGTCAGACCAGAAGCAGGAAATAAACAGACAGAGATTTGGGGTTTGGTGAAGCTGAGCGAATGCTTTCACTCAGCATTTAATAAACCGAACAGAAAATAAAAGGTTTTAACACAAAAACACGGGACACGTCACTTCACGCCAAAAATAAAGAGACAAACAAAACGGACTATACAGTAAACAGACGGACAGACACACAAACAAACACGGTGAGTTTGAAATAAACAAGTATCGTGCTGGTCCTACCAGCACGTAATAGCAATTGATATTTAAACTTTTATTTCCCCTTCTCTCACCCGTTCTCCACTCTCAAACACCCAACCCTGACTGAATGAAACGTGCATCTATATATACTGTTGTGCTGGGATTCAATTACTCATTAATTATTTACTTAAATCCCAGCACGTGAATTAATTCTGTGCAATCCCGTGCTCACATATTACATTTAACCAGCACGTGAAGTGATTTGTGCTCTCCTCGTGCCTAAATACAAATCTACCTTTTTAAATCACACGTGAAACACAGACCCGTTTATATCCCGTGTACCAATCTATACACCAACATTAACACACGCACGCAACATACAACACATAATATACACACAGGGGCGGGGCACATTGCCACATATACCCCCCCCCCCCCTGTGCAAAGCACACATGGCCTCAATGGCCACCTCCCCCCTTAAAAGTCTCGGGCTGGGAAGGGAGGCTTCAGTGGGCCCATGGCTGGCCATGCTGTCAGCACCCCTGCCGATAGTGGCACGGCTGACAGCATGCTGGTCCACGCCTGCAGCAAAATTGCTGCGGGGAATGCTGGTCTCCTGACCTCTCCCCCGATCTCCGGCAGCGAAACTGCTGCAGTGGGAGCAGGTCTCCGGACCTCCCCCACGATCTCCGGCAGCGAAACTGCTGCTGGGGTTGGTGGTCTCCAGACCTCCTCCCCCTTCTTCGTGGCCGACAGCTCCCCTTTCTGGGGCTCCGGCCACCGTACTCCCTGTGGTGGAGGTACGGGAAGCAGAGGCAGCTCCTGCTCCTCTGCTCCTGGAAGTGGCGGAGGCAGAGGCAGCTCCTGCTCCTCTGCTCCTGGAAGTGGCAGAGGCAGCTCCTGCTCCTCTGCTCCTGGAAGTGGCAGAGGCAGCTCCTGCTCCTCTGCTCCTGGCGGTGGTGGTGGCAGAGGCAGAGGCAGCTCCTGCTGCTCTGCTCCTGGCGGTGAAGATGGTGGAGACAGAGGCAGCTCCTGCTGCTCTGCTCCTAGAGGAGGAAGCGGTGGAGGTGGTGGAGGCAGAGGCAGCTCCTGCTGCTCTGCTCTTTGCGGTGGAAGCAGAGGCCATGGGGCTGATGCTGGCCACTTAGAGGGAGGCTGTGGCGGTGCTGGCTCCCTCTGCTGTGGCGGGTGTGCGCCGTGCTCCCTTCAGCAGCATAAATAGAGGCTGCTGGGGACATCAGCATCCTGCCCTTCTCCCCCCAGAAAAATTCAGGGGGTTGAGCCTGTAATTCCTCCCCTTCTGGCTCTTGGGACGGCAGCGATGGCTCCTCCCCCTTTAGCTCTCGGGATGGCAGCAGCAGGTGAACCAACAGGCATGCTTCCTCTGCTGGTGTAGATGGGGACAACAGGCATTGTTCTTCTGCTGGTGGAGGTGGAACCAGCAGGTATTCTCCCTCTGCTGGCAGCATGGGTCCTAGGGCTGTGGAAGCCCCGACTTTCCTCTCTTCGGGCTGTGGACGCACCGACTCCTCCCTTTTGGGCTGTGGACACACCGACTCCTCCCGCTTGGGCTGTGGACGCTCAGGCTCCTCCCGCTTTTGCTGTGGACGCTCAGGCTCCTCCCACTTGGGCTGTGGAGGCAAAACCAGCAGGCATTCTTCCTCTGCTGGTGGCGACGGGGACAGCAGGCATTCTTCCTCTGCTGGTGGACCTGCTACCTGGGCTGCTGTTCCACTTATAACGGCCTCCAGGTAGCTGAGGACCAACCCCACACCTTCCTCCCAGGTGCTTAGGGTGTGTTCCCTTGAATACGCCTCCCATCGCTCTCTGTCCATCAACCACAGGAACCGGACGGCTACTGGTATAGACTGGGCCTCCAGCCCAGCATTCTCCAGGATCCAGTCCCGCACTTTGATGGCGTCTTCTGCCATTTTTTTTTTCTTCTTTTTTTTTTTAATCCAAAAATGCGGTTCCTGCTCTGGCCTGAGTCCTGGAGGCGCTGTAGATCCCACGCAGGACATCACGTTTGCTTGCTTTCGCTCAGCATTTAATAAACAGAACAGAAAATAAAAGGTTTGAACAGACAAACACGGGACACGGCACTTGCGCCAAAATAAATAGACAAACAAAACGTACTAAACACTTAACAAACGGTGCACGGAGAGACAAACAAACACGGTGAGTACAAACACTTATTATTATTATTATTATTATTTATTTCTTAGCAGACGCCCTTATCCAGGGCGACTTACAATCACAAGCAAATACAAATACATTCAAGTGTTACAATATAAGTCATACAGTAGTATGATAGTTCAGGATATGATTAAGTACAAAATACTACAGATTAAACACTTGGTAGATTACAATATTCTGAGGTACAGGATTAAATGCAGTAAAATAGGGGGCAGATAAGAGCAAAATAAAGCATATTTAAATGAAGGGTGATAGTGTCCCAGGATACAAACAGAGGAGTTCTACAGGTGCTGTTTGAAGAGGTGAGTCTTAAGGAGGCGCCGGAATGTGGTCAGGGACTGGGCAGTCCTGACAACTGTAGGAAGGTCGTTCCACCACTGCGGAGCAAGGGTGGAGAAGGAGCGGGCTCGGGAGGCAGGGGAGCGTAGCGGAGGTAGAGCCAGTCTTCTAGTGCAGGCGGAGCGGAGAGGTCGAGTGGGGGTGTAGGGAGAGATGAGGGTCTGGAGGTAGCTGGGTGCAGTCTGATCAAGGCATCTGTAGGCTAGTACAAGAGTCTTGAACTGGATGCGAGCGGTGATCGGGAGCCAGTGGAGCGAGCGGAGTAGTGGAGTAGCGTGGGCGAAGCGAGGCAGAGAGAACACCAGGCGAGCAGCAGAGTTCTGGATGAGCTGGAGCGGACGGGTGGCGGACGCAGGGAGGCCAGCCAGGAGGGAGTTGCAGTAGTCTAGGCGGGAGAGTACCAGGGCCTGGACCAGGAGCTGGGTAGCATAGTTGGTGAGGAAGGGTCGGATTCTTCGGATGTTGCTCAGGAAGAATCTGCAAGTGCGTGCCAGAGTGGAGATGTGCTGGGAATAAGGGGGCTGATTATTATTTTACTTTACGTTCTCCTTCTCTCTCACCCGTTCTCCACTCTCGAACACCCAACCCCGAGTGAATGCTACGTGTCTCTATATATACTGTTGTGCTGGGATTCAATTATTAATTAATTATTCACTTGAATCCCAGCACGTGAATTAATTCTGTGCAACCCCGTGCTCACATATTACATTTAACCAGCACGTGAAGTGATTTGTGCTCTCCTCGTGCCTAAATACAAATCTACACTTTTTAAATACACGTGAAACACAGACCCGTTTATATCCCCGTGTACCAATGACTATACACCAACATTAACACACGCACGCAACATACAACACATGATATGCACACAGGGGCGGGGCACATTGCCACACTCATGTATTCATTTCTTTATTGATTGATTGATGTGTGTGAAAGGGCTCCATTGCCATGGCAATCCCAGCTCACTAAGAAACACATGGCTGTTTGTGACGAGAATGAAACAAGTCCCTCTTCTAATCCTTTCTGGACTGTGCTGCCTCCGGGCTGTTGAAAAGAATAATTAAAAACCCACACCCGACTGTCATTGCTGATACCGGGTGTTTTTCACTATCCATTGAAGTCTCGCAGTTTTATAATAAAATATTATAATAAAATATTTTATCATAATAAAACCGGTAAGCCGGTTTTATAATACAGTCACATGAATCCCCATTCATAAAAGCCTCGTGCAGAAGGTGACAATCTCCCAAGTTAATTCATTGATTAATTGTTGCTAATAGGGAGATGGTCATCTGTATAAAAGACTGCATCTTTCTGCGCTCATGGAGAGTGTCTAGAACTGGAGTGAGGAGGTAAATCAAAAACAATAATTTGAA
Organism: Acipenser ruthenus; assembly: GCF_902713425.1. Taxonomy (NCBI): domain Eukaryota; kingdom Metazoa; phylum Chordata; class Actinopteri; order Acipenseriformes; family Acipenseridae; genus Acipenser; species Acipenser ruthenus. The sequence goes on along the minus strand of NC_081236.1, from coordinate 7,971,520 downwards.
AGAAACAATTGCTATACGTGTTGGCTCAAAACCAGCACAATACTTGCTTGTTGTCAGTTTATTTTGGCTAACACACCTTTTTGTTTGTGTAGTCTTGTGTTTGTTTAAATCTTTTATTTTCTATTGTTTAATAAAGCACTGAGCGCCGCTGCGCCTCAGCTTCACCCGCATTCATTGTTTTGGTTTCTGTTTCTGGTCTGACGTCACCCCTGCAAAGCCATCACTTTCACATGCATGCACTCCTTTTCCAGTAGGCTCCATAGTGTGGAACACACCCTGTTTTTCACAGAACAGGACAGGTATAGAAGCCTCTAATAACCTTGCAGTAAAGAGCATAATTTTATTACTCTCTCTTGTGGTCACAGAGTGTAGTGCAGTCTGTGCTGCTAAAGATTCTCTTACCATAAGAGGCTCAGCTGTCTGAATTTACTGTGAATATTTATAAAAGTAAAGAACATGAGAAATTCCTCTAAAAGATGTATTGAACTCAGTGTTTTAAATGACTGAATCAACCCTCCTTTTTTCTTTTATCTAGATTAAAGTTGGAAAATGCTTCCAGTACCTGCAGCAGAAAGACTGCGGGCATCTCATGCAAGGATGTGAGAAGAGAAAAGAGTAGGGATGAAACAGAGGAACAGAGAGCAGCAGAAAGCATGCAAGTGGAGTATAGGGAGGAAGAAAAGGGAAGCAGAAAAGAGCAAAGAAACAATGAGAAAGTATAGGAGAAATCTTTCAAAATGACATGAACCAGAACCACAACTTAATGAGAATCATTTGACAAACTCACCGTCAAAAGTTCTCTTTTCAGCTCAGTCACTAGGGAAGGCAGTAAGTGGAGTAAACCGGGCACTTCCAAAGAGCCCCAGGAAGAAAAGTGTCATGGGAAAGAAACTGGCAACTCAATCTGGTTTGGCTCTGGTAGATAAGCACGCTTCCACACAAAGAGCTGAAGTTGGTGAAACAGAATGTCAGGTTTGTGCATTCTATGAGATTGATTGTGTGTCTCGTCAGCTGCCTGGATGAAAAGACTGCATCACTATCAGAAGGGAGGATGCACAAGAAAAAGAATGCACAAAAAAGTGCTCCTGATGACGGTTCTTGAAGCTCACCGCCTCTTCAAGAATGAATATCCTGATGGAAAAATCAGAACATCAAAAAAAGTTTGCAGCATTGCGCCCTGTGCACGTTCAACCTGTCTGTCTGTCGTTACCATGACAACACAGAGATGCTACTAGATGGTTTGAAAAAGGTTTGTCAAAATATTCCCAATGGAAATCTCCTGGTCATTGGGTCACTTTGCAACTGGCAGAGGAAATGCTGCCTTGGCCAGTGTGACACATGCCAAGACCTTGCTAGTTCTATCAATCAGGTAATACAAGGCAATGATAATGAAGATACAATTGTACACTACTACCAATAGATGGCTAACAATAAAAAGGAACTGCTTGAGTCAACATTACACGATGCCAAGGAGGAGCTCAAACCCAGCGGACCATTCTGCAGAGCCACAGTTTTATTGCCAAGGTGCAACTTCACTATAAAGCAGCAAGCTGAAATAATGTCAGCTCAGTGGATAACAGAAGGAGGGACTCTGTTTCCAGCAGTTCTCACAGCTCAGTCTGTTAGTGCTTCTTATGCTGTGCTCAGTGATGAACGGCAACATGACACATTTGCAGTTGTTTGCTACAATCGGGCTATTCTTGATGAAGCCTCAACTTCAGCCAACATCTCTAACTTGCACATCTTTTCTGATGGTGCTGCTAGCCAGTTTAAAAACAGATTCATCTTGTCCACCTTTACCATGCTGAGCAATGTACACTGTAGTCTGCATTGAGCTGTTTGGAGCTTTCTTGCCACAGCACACGGTAAAGGGCCAGTTGATGGGGTTGCAGGTAAAGTAAAGCGTGCAGTTTGGAGGCGCATTCTGCAAAAGCATGCTGTTGTCAACACAGCAGAAGAATTTGCTAAGGTGGCAAAAGAAGCATGCTCAAATGTGAGCATCATTTATATTACAAAGCATGTGGTAAAGAAGGCACAAGATGAATGGGCAAACAGGTGGGAACAGAACTGTCCAAAGAAAACCCCAAACACACACAGCATTCACTATGCTAGAACACTTAGCAACACTGAACTTGAGGTCAGCGCAGTAGGTCCATTTGTGGAAGAAATTCAGCCTGACTGGAAAGTGGTCAGTGTGTTTGGCATTGTGGATCAAGCAACAGCTATGACAAAGTATCCATTCAAAACCATTGAACTGGCAGTAAATGAGTACTGCATTGTTATGTATGAAGGCAAGTGTTCCCCTGGCATAGCTGAAGAAACCATACCGGCCCTGCCAGAGGAGCTCCTCAGTGTTTTGCATCCATGCAAAGAGGCTGGAAGTGGCCGACACAAAAGGATGTAACGTGGTACCTTGCTTCACATGCATTTCCCACCTCAGACATGGAAATCTGCATTCATTTTACTTGTTCAATCACACGCTTCAGTTCAGAAACATTACTAGCAAATTCACAGGACCTAAAACCTCAGGTCCCACTGAGATCTGAACTCAGGTCGCTGGATTCAGAGTTCAGAGTGCTAACCAGTACACCATGGAACCGATGGTGATGGGTCTATCACTGCCCCTACTCCAAGGTATCAAAGTCCCTACTGATGACCCTTCGAGCGCCCAGTCTTAACCATGTCTCATTGCACACAACCGTCAACATTTCAACATTTGGTACCGATAAACATCACATGTTGGAAGTCTGTCAGAATCTCAGAGCTGTAAAATGTCATACCTTATTAATTCTGTATTGATGGTACAAACATTTGATGGGAGCAGGTTTGTTGTCAAAAGCAGAGCACTGTTGGTATTTCGTTTTAATTTGGAAGCCTCATGTTTGTGCTTGTGCTGTGTCTGTGTAAATGTGTGCATACGAATGAACTGGAAACAATGTCATGATTTCTTGTTTGAAATGAGCTCGCCAAATAGAGGCAGCTTTATTTTCCACCATGCTGCATTTACGAGTGTACTTATTAACAAACATTTCTATGTTGTGGATAACTATTCAACACTAGCTGGTGTGCTCCTTGCTTTGTTTAACAAAAGCTCTATTTCATAACCCATGATTAGTACTCACTTTAACTTGAGAAAAGCCTTCAGCAGGCCTACGCATTTCTGGTGTAGTACCCTGTCTTATTACTGTGTTATTACATTATAAAAAGGAGGGCTGTTCTGCTGTAATATCCTGTCTTATTACTGTGTTATTACATTATAAAAAGGAGGGCTGTTCTGGCTTTCTCTTTTGGTCAGTGAAAATATTTGCAGTCTGTGTTGTGTTTCAGGTAGGATTGTGTCTGATGGTTTGTTTTACTTTGTTTAAAATGAAGTTGAAGCCTAAAGGAGTTTCATGTTGAGGATCTGTTTCTATCCCTCACTGCCAGGGGTGGAATCAAGGGGAAATGAATCCCAGGTGTGGAGATATTAGCGTCAGAGCCACTTTATTACTCTCTCTATCTCCCTCTTGTGGTCACAGAGTGTAGTGCAGTCTGTGCTGCTTGGCTGTGGAATTGCAACAGAAATCCCTTCCCATGCTGGTGGAATGACATGCTGTAACCTCTATGCTGACACACACTGATGTCAGTCTGCAGGAATATCTGGGGTATGGAACAGACAGCTTACAGCAACTCTCACAGAGGAGAGCAAGGGGAGAATCATTGTGTTTGAAATGCTGGATGCTAAAGGGACATTTTAACATTCTTTAATATTCACTGGCAGGGGTGGAAGTTGCAGATGTTGAGATATTAGAGTCAGTGTTTCCCAGCATGCATCACTGTGAGCAGCTCCTTCCTCCAGACACAGACCACACGGTAGTTTTTAGGTGACTGGGTGTGAGGAGCCTTGTGTTAACAATGGGAGAACTGGGCTGACTGGGGAGGTAACTGCTGCCTATTTCAATTGTCTTATTACTGTGCTATCACATTATGGACAGCAGTGGTGCTCTGGCTCCCTCTTGTGGTCAGTGTGAATGATGGCAGTGTGTGCAGCTTGGCAGGGCACTGATGCCTGTTTCCAGGCTATACAAACACAGAGAGGGATTCAATCAAACACTAAGTTCACAGTTTAATAGAAGAGTGGATTAATTCTATTTGTATCAGTGTTCTAAGCGCTGCACTTCTGTTTCAATAAGTGTCACAGACAGTTCTATGAGATCTGAGCTGTGAACACAGGTGGGACTTGATAGGGTTGGGTGACTCACAGTACAGTTAGATTATCCTTCCTGAAGTTTTATGTTTAGCCTCTCAGTGCTTTCCTGCTCTCTAGGAGGGGCATTAGAAATCTGCCTGTTCACAATGAACTGGCCCATAAGTGTTGAGACATGTGTGCCAGGGAGATGCTGCACACATAAGGAATGAAGGAGACCAGGTGGGTAACAAGGATGACAAGACAATGAAGAATAAACTGACTTTAATAACGCTGATGTGCTGATCCTGAATAAAAAATAAAAATTCATTCAGGGACTTCTGAGTTCCTCATTTAAAAATGTGTCTGAAATTGAGATAACATCATTTTTATTATTATAAGTTATAATCCAAGTTAGAAAAAGAAGACTAAAGCACCCAATCTTCCATCTATTTGAGGTGCACACCATGTTAATATATGGGGCATTCCATACCAACTCAACCAGTGCAGATTTTACTAGAAAAAATCACCTGGGGGGTTTCTGACATGCTGAGTGCAGAAACTATGGTTGTTATTTTTTTTTTTTAATTTCTCCTTCGACCTATGACCTTGGAAGGGTCAACAAAAAATGAGAAATTATGTTGTAATCAAACTGCCATGTTTCTTCAATTTTGCATTGTCCGGAGTTAGATCTAGAGAAACAAGTGACAGGGTTTGCTTCCAGTGGCACCAGCTTGGAGCTGAGGGGTTATCAATGCCCCGTTCACACTAGCACACCCGTACCGGTACGGGAGTGTTTACACTAGCAAATAACCGAGCCGAGCCGGAACCAAGCCGTGAAACTCCAGCCCTGCAACATATCTGAGTCTGGCTCGGGGCCAAAGCAGGCTGTGGGCGGGGATTTGTGTCATTCTGTTTGTTTTTTTTTTGCTTCTTTTTACATTTATAAACAGTGGTATGTATTTCTTGTTGTTATGCTAATCTTTTAAAAGGTTTGACACGAGTCCTTGTAAAAGTAAAAAAACAAAATAGCTTAAACGTTTTTTTAGTCAAACGCGGACATCAGGTAATAACAAAGAAATGACGCTAGTTTCCAACAAAGCTGATAATACAAACGACTGTGTTTTCAAGTTTATTTTTTTAATAAAAAAAAGAAAATAAACCGTACCTTTTTTGCCTTAAGTCTGATGGCCATATTCATCTTCAAAAGACTCAGACTGCGACTCTCTTCCAGAAGCATTCTTCTTTTCTTTTTATATTCAATCCTTCGATGCATTTCAGCCGTGTTATTCAGCAGGTAAAACACAAAGATGCAAAAAAACACAACGAAAACATCCTGATCCGCCACAGCAACCGCCATTCTCACTGTCGTTTGTCGTCTTTGAAAACTTGCTGCTCAGCACGTTCATTATTCGTGACGTCATTCGCTCGGTTCTCCCCTCTCTCGTGTAAATGCGAGCCGAACGAGCGGAGACACACCAGGCCGGCTCGGCTCAGGTGTGCAGGTGTAAACGTAGCACAACTTGCTTATGGGACTTGGAGTTTTTTGTTATCATGACATATTTGATTGAATACTGCTCAGTTCTCCCAAGTGATCCAGGCTGATTCAAGTTCAGGATGCTCTCTAATTAAGTATGACCCCATTTTTGGGGGGTTTTGCCTCTGGGCTTCTCGCCCTGGATTGTAAGTCAAGGCGCCTGGGCCTAACTACTGTTCTTAGCTGTTGGCAGGACTTGAAGACGACATTGTAGTTTCTGGAAAAATTAGCAATAAACAAATTTCATTTTGACATTTTCTTTTACAAAGCATTTCAGCTATTGAATGACACCTCTCCATGCGTCTGACATTTTCATATTGTTTAATCCTGTCCAATACAAAGTGGACTATTCAAAGTAGTGTCCGATACATTCAACAAAACTTTTAAGGTTCCAAGTCAGGTCTACATCAACAATTATACAATTCTTAAGACAATTTGTTAATTCGTAATATTTTACCTCATGGTTTGACTTTTATCTTTCAAAATTTGAGTTAACAAAAACAAAGACCATTTCAATGTGTTAAAATATTTTTCCTTAATTGCAACCGTATAGTAAAACCACATACATTTCTTTATTACTTTCTTCTTCTCTCCTCAAGCTGCCGTCTGTTCCAAATGTTGGATTTGTTGCCTTTTCTTTTTAAGGAACACCAGTAAGTTTTCATGGCAGCTAGAAAATAGAAAAGTATATTTAAATATGCATGTACCATTTTCTGTACATATATAGGCTGATATACTGATAATACATTGAATCTCAATGTCTTTGAAATCATGTAATTCCACAACAATGTCTATTTATTAAACCGAAAAATAATGTATTTTTTAATGTTTTAACAAACGAACACACACACGGGAAAAGGGCAGGATGGATTGAGTTCATATCATTTACTTATGTTAAAAGTTTCATTTTAAATGTTAAAATAAAATGTAAAAAATATTTCTAGTTGGAGCAAGTGTGAGAATATTATTCGAAATATGTGGGGAAATAGCGCCCCCTTTCAAGCTGTTGGTTAGAAAAGCTTACAGCACCTGGTATTCCCAGGCGGTCTCCCATCCAAGTACTAACCAGGCCCGACCTTGCTTAGCTTCCGAGATCAGACGAGATCGGGCGTTCTCAAGGTGGTATGGCCGTAAGCGGAAAGCTCTAGTGGTTTAGTATGTTCCATAGTAACTAATACCGGAATACTGCTACACGAGGAAAAAATCATTGCTTAAAATGAATGAATGAACGAATGAATGAATGAATGAATGAATGAATGAATGAATGAATGAATTAATACATAAATATCGACATAAATGTATTTATTCCCATACGTATTAATTTATTCATTCCAATATTTACATATTACTTTATTTATTTCGATAATTGCGGGTGGTCGGACAAACTTCATACAAGATTCTCGTCTGTATTGTTCTTTCAGTAGCCTAAATACCAAATTTAAACGACACCAAAACTGACCACGGGGTAAGAACAAATAAAAAAGAAAAACGCATGTGCAGGGCCATAAAACGACACACACACGCACGCACAGACACACACATACGCACGCACGCACACACACAACCTCCAAAGCAAACTTTATACTGAAGTGAAAATAAACACGTAAAGAAGCAGAAATGAGCTCAAATTCAAATAAATCTAAATCATTCCTTGTGTCCTGACCCTGCCTTCTGACGACCCCCCACAAATCCACACACCGTTATTAAAACAGCCGATCTCAGTTGTATTGTGTAATGATGATAAAGGGTTAGAGATGTCATTGGACTCCGCTGACGAGGAGCAGCAGTAGGTTTAGTGGTCATTTGTTTATGCTCGACAGATGATTCGGCCAGGAGGGACACAGACCTGCACTTGCTCAGGGCAGACATATTTTACACTCAATTCTGTATCGCCAACACTTCATTGGCATGAAAAACTTGACTAAACCATCTTTGGAAACACTAGTATTAAAATATTTTATATGTGAATCTTGCAAAATTAAAAAAAATATTAAATATCGGTAGTTCGATACAGCCTCTTTTCTTCTGTACAATATTTTATATAATTCTATGCATTTCAGTGGGTAGTTCTAACCGCAAGTCAGACACACCTGAATTCTTCCCGGTCTTTCCCCACCATATTTTTTGTCAAATAATCTGGCCAATCAAATGTTCCATTAAACATTTTAGACTCGCAAGTAACCAATCAGATGTAAAGCATTCGTTCTGCCCCCAGAACAAGCTTGGTTTCCAAAAACTCAACTGAACCGGACGCATCATTTTAAAGCGCAAATATTGCGGCGGGTTTGAGTTTTGAAGATTAGTAGCGGGTGAGTTGTTAACCATTTCATAAAATCCTGGATTTATATTGGTCAGTGATATAAGAACAAGCAATTAAAGTAATTGTGTGCTTTCGTAATATTACTAACCTGCAACTAAGCAAATGTAACAGTCTGGTGATTCAATGAATTGTAGCGCTTATGGAACCCCCATGCTTCCTGTTTCCAAATATGGGTATCAGTGAGTCTGTTTCTTTAACACGACCCCCCCTTCTGTGCCCGCAGTAAACACGTGCACAGTCAGTTGCCTGCATGTTAATTAACAATGTGCAAACGAGTGCTAGAGCTACCGTCCCAGGAATACATCTGAAATTTCTATATGCTGTATCTTCACTGTCCTGCATTGCTATTATATTTTATTAATAGGTAAGCGATTTCTCCTTACTTTGATTTTATTGATTAAAAATAGCAGGATTTGCTGTAATAAAGCTTTAAGTAAAACTTTATTTTTTTTAGCAGTGTGGAGTAGTGGTTAGGGCTCTGGACTCTTGACCGGAGGGTTGTGGGTTCAATCCCAGGTGGGGGACACTGCTGCTGTACCCTTGAGCAAGGTACTTTACCTAGATTGCTCCAGTAAAAACCCAACTGTATAAATGGGTAATTGTATTAAAATAATGTGATATCTGTATAATGTGAAATAATGTATAATGTGATATGTTGTAACAATTGTAAGTCGCCCTGGATAAGGGCGTCTGCTAAGAAATAAATAATAATAATAATAATAAATAGTGTGGCCGCCATGTGGATGATTCTGTTCAATACAGCTTTGCAAATAAATACATATTTGAAGCGGCTATATTCTAATACTTATAAAAGAATAATATTTTTTTTTTATTTGAGTGATTTCTGTTATTTACAGAGGCAGTTGTATTTCCCATTTTACTCGGTAAATAGAAAAAAAAGAGAATATTGTTTATACATTCGTCCGCCATTTTGACTGAACTGCAGTTAAATATAGTTCAAAACTTGAACGGTTTATAATATGTGTTTAAGATGTTCCAAATATGTATTTGTCATTTATATAGTACATTTGTATTGTATGGTTACTAAAAAAAAAGAATTAAAAAAAAAAAGCACTTTAAATAAGTTTCCTTTTAATTAATGCACCACGTGTGTATTGTGTTTTACACAGTCAGTTGCCTGCATGTTTATTTCCAATGTGCAAACGAGTGCTAGAGCTACCGTCCCAGGAATACATCTGAAATTTCTATATGCTGTATCTTCACTGTCCTGCATTGCTATTATATTTTATTAATAGTTCGTGGAGACCGGAGATTACGAAGAGTGGAGGACTCGATCCATTGCATCTACCGAGACGGCTTGTAATATTGCAGCGGGACTGTACAGTTCAGCAGAAGGACTTGTTTTTTTATATATTTAAGGCCTCCGGAGGTACTTTAGTCGTTGTGCACAACTGATAGAAACATTTTGTTTTATTCTATATTTTTATTTCCAATGTTTTTTTTTTTTTTTTTTACTGTGAACAATATTGTAACAACTTTAATTGCTACATATATATTACTTTTATAAACATTTTTTTCATAAAGTATATTTGTTGTTGCTGAGTGATTCTTTATAATAAAGTAACCTGGTATAAATATATTAAGGCATCTGTATAACGTAAAGTACGTTTTCTTAAGAAGGGTATACGCAGCATTAGAGAGAGATCTCCAGAATTCACATATATTTTCCGTGAACTTAATTCTCAATGTGACTCATTGTGATAGTCGGTTACACTTACTCGGTGGGAACCTTTGTTACAGGGAGATGTTGGAGAGCGGGATTCTGGGAAGAGCTGAGTTCGTGGTTCCAGATGTGTGATTTTCAATAAAGTGTGTTCATTTAGAAGTAATACACAGTGTGAGTCTAACCGTTTGTGGAAACCCCCCAATCTATAACATTACTTGTACGAGAGCAGCCTGTTTCCTGTTTTGTGTGTGAATACATCATGTAGTCAAATGTTTCCGCATTTTCTGAAACATTATCACGTTAGTATAAACTACACGTTGACAATGTAATCCATGTTAAAAAAAAAACAAAACTTTATACCGTAAAGACTTTTTTCATTATATATATATATATATATATATAATGTGTATCTCAATGGTTAACACGATTTCTGCTTCAGGGTTAAACCGAAAACTCGCCGAATTTGCAGGAGTGTTTTTGAATAGACGCACGCGCAATCAGTAATTTAAATTAAACATCTTCATGTTTTGTGGCGATTTAAAAGTGAAATCCACCTTAAGAGTCAGATCAGAATAATTCTGGTATTTTTAAGTCCACCTTAAATTATGGTGTCTGAAATACAAATCCACTGCACTCGGGCGAGCGCTTTTACTGGGTGTGCCTGTCAGGAGCCCCCACTTAAACCTCTTTGACAGGACTTATAATCTTTCTTTTTTTATTTTTGGTAGCTACCGAGCAGAACCCCATTTGATACCGTGGACAGTGTAAAGATGGAATCAGTCCCGATTAAAGAGGAGCTCCCTAAACTGGAAGTGGTCCCCATTAGACTGGAGTTCTCTGGACTGTCTTCCCTCCCCATTAAACAGGAGCTCTGTGAGATGCCATCTGACAGCATCAAGTCGGAGGTGTCTGGGATTAAAGCTGAGTGCAATGAATTGGAGATCTCCCAGACAGAAGAACCCCTTCCTGTGAATGAAGAGGTGCTGGAAATGGTGTGTATTATTAAACTGGAACCCCTCCAGAGACATATAGAACTATGTGTACTCTCTCGTGTTCTTATCATCACCCAAGATGATGGACCGAAATCTCACTTGAACTCAGCTGATTGTAGCTCTAGATCTATCTATAGATATATATCTGTAGTTTTGACCGTAAAATAACAGTTAAGTGATCTTTAACAAAGAACCCATGAATGGTGAAAATGTAGTCCCAGCAGTTATGAGATTTTTTTTTAAAGAATTATTTATGGGTTGGTTATGTGTGTCAGACTGACTATAAGATAGATCTGTCAAAAGTTCTATACCAATAAATCTCTAGGCAAACGTATTCGACTGCATTGCTGTGTATACAAGCTGTATAGGTATTTTGTTCTAAGTGCTTTCAATGTATTTCACGCTATTAATGTGAAACCATTTTTCTTTTCATTTGTGATCAGCAGGGATGCCCTCACAACATGTCTCAAAACACAGGGGGGGTTGAGCCCCCTTTGAAAATGCTGACTTTGCCCGAGGGGGGCTGAGGTCTTACGGCCCCCACATACTCGACGCTGGTGGGCAGTTGCTATTCGTTCGTCACATGATTTTTTTTTTTTATAATTCACCATAATCCTAACAATCCTAACCGAAACTTCAAAGCACAGGCAACCTCCAAAACCCTTATTTTATTTTATCCCCACAGGATGAATGAAGTACATCCAGTACTTTCCCAGGCTTCTTGTAGAGTGTAGGTGTAGCGGTTGATCAAACACAACAGGGTGATGATGTGCACATTGCAGAAGTGTCACTGGTGCTTACTTTAAAACATTTACAACTCGTTCAGTTGGTGGGGTTCATAGATGTTCTTTGCATTTTTCACAAAATGTAAAAAATACAAATTCTCTGCCAAAATGTAAATTCTGCATTTTTCCACAGTATTCCACTATAAACAGATTTCTAGGATTAACACCTACTTTGAACATTCGATCAAATCAATCCCTTTCTTAAATACGTTGATCTACGCAAAGTTTGACATGATTAAAGCCTCATTTAGTAATTTAACAATGACTTCTTTTATTCTATCGACCCTCATTTTTGTACACTGCAGTTTGTTTGTTTTGAACTTCAGCTTCCTGCTGCATATGGGTTGGAACCTATTTCAAAACACAAAAAAATGGGTTTTATAGGACTGTACCATTAACGTCCATTACAAATATAATAGGGTGTTACATACTGTTCTATGTAAAATGCAGTGTTTCTTGTGCTTCAGCACCGGTGTCCTGGGGAAAAAGTAGACCCGGGGGGGTGGGGGGGGGGAGTGGATTGTGGTCTAGAATTTAAAAGGGAGGTTCCATTGTTTCTAAGGTTTACGCATAGATCACTGTACTACTACTACAACTACTACTACATCTAGGGAATTAGTAGGGTGTTAAATACTGTTCGTTGTAAAATGCAGTGTCTGTTGTGGCATTGCAGTTTACACTGAGAAACATCTGCTTCAGAACCGGTACTGTGCCGCCATTGAACCACCTCGAGAGACGTGTGTCTCTGCATTTTACCAGCATTTCCTGAAAGTGATTCCGCATCAGTGCTGCCACAGACACAGTGATTTGCTTCAGTGTAGACATGCCTCAGCATCAGTGCTAATCAGGGTCTGTGATATGAAACCAGCCCTTAATCTTTTTTTCTTTTTTTTTCTGACAGCTACCAAGCAGAACCACGTTTGATGCCTTGGACAATGTGAAGATGGAATCTGTCCCGATTAAAGAGGAGCTCCCTAAACTTGAACTGGTCCCTATTAGACTGGAGTTCACTGGACTGGCTTCCCTCCCCATTAAACAGGAGCTCTGTGAGACGCCCTGTGACAGCATCAAGCCAGTGGTGTCTGGAATTAAAGCTGAGCGCAACGAACTGGAGATCTCCCAGACAGAAGAACCAGTTCCTATGAAAGAAGAGGTGCTGGAAATGGTGCGTATTAAACTGGAGCCCCTGAAAGAGGAGGTACTGTTGAAACCAGGGAAGGAAGAATCTGAAGATTTGAAAGCAGCCCCCACTGAGCTGGGTCCGGTACACCTGCGGGAGTGTAGCGTGGTGCTGGAGAGAATCTGTGTGAGAAAGCAAGGCTCTGGAGAGGAAGGCTCTCTCAACAGCATGCAAGGAGGTGGACAGGGAGACAGGCACTCACATTCAGAATGCAGTCTAGCAGGTGAGTGACTGACTAGCTGTGACATTGTCATTCTACACTGAGTGATGGCCACAATGTGACTGAGAGGCTGAGAACAGATAGCAGGGCTCCACATTAGCATCCAGGTTCATTTCGCATACTTGTCTACACTGAAGCAAATCACCGTGTCTGTGGCGGCACTGATGCGGAATCACTTTCAGTGTCAATGGGAATGCTGGTAAATGCAGCGACACTCTCAAGGTGGTTCAGTGGAGGCACAGTGCCGGTGTGAAGCAGATTTTCCTCGCTGTGAACAGACACCACATTTTATATAGGACAGTGTGTATCACCCTATAATGTATGTAATAGATGTTATTGGTACAGTCCTAAAACTCCCCTTATTTTTTCGTGTTCTGAAATCTGGTCCTGCCCACATCTGCAGCTGCTGACAGGGGGCTGAAGTTCGAAACCAACTGTCTGACCAGCGTAGGCTACTATATTGTATATTTTATGTCACAGGTTGGGTAATAAATAGCTTAAATATTTAATTTCACCTCAGAATATAAATGATAAAAACACAAATACTGTTAAAAATACTCTATGTTAAGAGCATTTCAGCATTATATTATAAAACACAGTTTAATTTATTAGAATAAGTTAGTGATTTCTGGCTAAAATGGTTTATTCTTTAATTAAAATACTGTAGCCTACTGTTTTGTATCATTACATGGAACAAAAAGTTTGAAACAAACTATCAGTTTAACTTGTCTAAGCAACATACTGAAATGTGAGTTACCTGTTTTATGCAGATTTGAAGAACAGAATATGTTTTTTAAAAAATGATTCCCGATTTAATGTGTGCAGCATACAGTGTATTCTTTTGAAGTGTGACACACCGGCAGCATGTTTTAACACTGCATGATCTGCCTTCTATGTAAATGGAGGTATGCTGCCAAATTGCAGCTGAGCCTGTAATATCGCTGTGTGAATGCCGTAGTGAAGGGTCCTTTTTGTACTTTTTTGCTTTTACTAATTAAAAAAAGCGTGCCATGATCAGGACCCATCCTTCAATAAAAGGGCCGTTATGGCAGAACAAGTACACACATGAGGAAACACTTTGTCAGTCTGTGCATACAGTAAATTGGTCAGCAGAAATCAATATGTTTTGGAGGTGATTATTGTGAAGAGTCTGAATCGGGATTAATTTCAAGACGTCATATACACAATTTGGGGGTGGGGTCCTCCTAGGCGGTCACCTTGCTTGCCTTGCCCTAAGGCCGGCTCTGAGAGACAGTGCTAATCTCTGTAGCCGGACATGTACAAAAGTATTTAACAGCAGTTAAATGGACATTAACACATACCGTGAAACTTCTATTAAACAGTCCGGCATTTATTTACAAAACTCACGAGCAGACCAGCGCCTATTGGAGACCGCCAATTACTTGAGACCCAGCGATTATTTAGATGAGGAAACTTTGGAAAATGAACAAGCAGAATTACAAATTTGTATTGTTAATGTACTGTAATATTGTAAGGGTTTAAAAAGATTAGCCAACCAGGCATGGGTTATATAAATGTGAACAGGCCACTTGAATCAAGCATGGAGGGTTTATTACAGTGAAAAGGGATACAAAACAGCCGTGCCAAACTCAATCTTTCTCTTCTTAACTGGACTCTCCTGAACTGACGGTACAGTAAAAACAAGCTCTAGTTATACAAATAAGTAAATTAAAGATATAAACTACTAGCAGTTTTGTTTATACATATAGATAAATGTTGTCTATTAATAATAAAGATAAGTAATGAAATAATAATAGGCCTAATACTGGTAATAAGTTAAGTCAAACCCAGATATAGCATGCAGGTAGGTTAGGCTTACAGCACAATAATAATAATAGTTTTTTTTTCTTAACGGCCCCTGGTGGTGATGTCTCCTTTCAGTATATCCAAGTAAGCATTATCCATCCATCCATTTCATAACCGCTTAATCCTTTACAGAGTCACGGGGAGTAACCATTATGTATTGTGATAACAGCATCTTCCACATATTATTTCAATTTCCATTTAAATCATGATCTTATGTACACTTTGTATTACTAAACGTTGTACTTCAGCCCTCATATAATGCGTTTTTATTTTACGCATTGCAATTGAAGGTAACCTGGCTTCAAAACGATACAATTAAATACTGGTCTTTTTTTATTCTTGATAAAATTACCCTTTTTATTTGTTATAAATGCAATAAATTCAATACAAAGCAACGCAATATACTGTTCAAAGCAAGAATGATTAAACTTAAACCAGAATGTATATGTTTGATGCCCTCAACACACATACTTCAAGTGGTGCTCCGCAGCCCTTGTGTGTGTTCGCGAAGTCTCCTCGCAATTACCCCAGACCACTCGTGAACCCACAATGCTATTCATGAGCTACTTGACTATCGATGGTGTTTGGGAAACGCGTCAGATTTGACATGTTGCTCTACGATGTTCGAGTTGTTTTTGGGAAACGGCACCCTGGATCAATCAATTGCAGGTTCTCGCTTCCCCTCTATTAACAGCACTGTGGAGTTCTCTTGGTTTGTTGTCACTGCTTCCATGTGTCTGTAGTTTCACGTGGTCTTGTCCAATTTGCTGCCCAAGGCTCCTTTTGTAAAAAGTTTTTAATCATTAGCTTTTCCATAATCTCAGTCTACAAGCCATTAATTAGTTAATGGTTAAAGCAAAACTTGTTTTCTTATTACAATGTCAATGTGTCTTACATTTAAAATGTTCAGATTACTTTTAATTTTTGTAATATGAATTGCATTTATTCTCATGGATCTTTCTCAATGGTACTGGTAGATAAACATCGTAATGGACCTGCTCCTAAAGACCATCCACAGTAATTTATAAAATTTGGCTAATTGGGGCAAAACTTCAATGTAATTTACTGAACGTGTCCATAACTACCAGATTGAGTTAACAGCCCCCATCCTGGATAGCCAAGGTCTTTCAGTGTTTATCAAAAGTAAGAAATAAACAATTTAAATGATTCTTACATCAACAAAATGCTTTATGTGTTAATTAATTCTATGCAAAATCAATCACCAAATTCATGTTATTTTCTTCCTAATCACTATTCAAAGTATATTATTTAAAAAGTGGGCATTCAAATGAGTGCGTGTGTGTCAGTGTGTGTGTGTCTGTGTGTGTGCGTGCGTGCATGAGTGTGTGTGTGTGTCAGTGTGTGCATGTGTGTCAGTGTGTGTGTGTCTGTGTGTGTGCGTGCGTGCATGTGTGTGTGTGTGTGGTGAGAGCCTGTAGTCCCAGAATGCAGCTGGTCATCTCTTTCTCTCCATTCTCACACAGCTTGAGACCCCAAACACAGTTCCATTTATTGTAGGTTTGTTTGTCGTAACCAAACCATAACCAGTTATGACGGTATAATGAATTGAAAACAGTACTTCAATCAGTCTTATTGTAGGTTTGTTTGTCGAAACCAAATTGACCTGGTCTGCCTCAAACATCGATTTGGATGAGATACAGGTATTATGCACTGTAATTGAATCATATGCTAAAAACTTGAAGAAAATAAAATGTATAGTATGATATATAAACTTATAATAATTTGTCTTGTTTAGAATAAATAAAACTTGTAATTATACATTTTACTTGTTTTGCTAGTTATGTTTATTTGAATAAAACTTACGTGAAATCTCCACTGTTGGTCAAAATTCTCAGGAATCTACAGGAGGGTTCTATATGTATTTATTCTGCGGTCTATAGGGTTAATTTGACATCTATTGGGGAAAATGACTTTATTCCTAATCGGCAGGTTTGCCCCCCCTCCCCCCCGATACTACAGTTAATATTCAATCACTCATTCATTTGTTCTATTTTTATACAGCAGATTTGTGATGCAACATATTTCAATCAGTTTATATCCAATTACTCTTACACATTTGTTTCTAATCAGAAAATTTGTGCTGTACGTATAATCAATGAGTTTATTTCCAATTACTGCCGCTCATTTACAATCAACAAACAAGGTTATCATATACGCAATTACTCCTGTAACCTTGATGAGCTAATTGTGCATGCAACTGCTCTCAGGTGTCTCCTGCAACCCAGGCTAACAAATGACTCTCTGGGTTCTCTTGCAACCTAGGTGAGCCTTTCCCATTTGCATGTTCACTCTCAGGAGCTCTCAACAACATAGGCAAGCTTGACTGTATGCACAGTCCCTCTCAGGAAATCAGCAATAAACAACTTGACTCCCTGGTCTTCGCAAACAGCGTGGGATCAGGACCATTATACTCTGTATAGTATTTCAAACACCCAATCTCCATCCGACTACTTTGCACCATATCTCCATCTGCCCCTACAATCTCCCTATCCTAATCTAGCTGATCAGGCTAGGATTGACAGGCAGGTACCCATTGCAACCCTTTTTGACAAATGATAAGCAATAATCAATAACACCAGCAAAAACACAACACAAGAAAAAAAAAACTTCTCTGTTTTTTATGAAACTACAAAATGAGGAAGGCACAATTGCTGCATTTCTTACATCAAACAGTCTCTGATTTTCTCTCCTGTTTGTCTTTTCCAGGTTCCAGTCCAGCAGTTAAAGCAAGGACGGGTGCCACCCAGTTAAGGAATTTAAAAATACTGAAAGGAGAGAAATTTAAAAATACCAGAGGAGAGAAACCGTATCACTGCTCTGACTGTAGTAAGAGTTTCACTCAGTCAGCAAATCTTGTAATACACCAGAGAGTTCACACAGGAGAGCGGCCGTATCGCTGCTCTAACTGTGGAAAGAGTTTCAAGTCATCAGGACACCGTACAACACACCAGCGAATTCACACAGGAGAGAAACCGCATTGCTGCTCTGACTGTGGAAAGAGTTTTAGTCAGTCAGGAGACCTTGTGATACACCAGCGAATTCACACGGGAAATAAACCCTATCGCTGCTCTGACTGTGGAAAGAGTTTCAAGTCATCAGGACACCGTACAACACACCAGCGAATTCACACAGGAGAGAAACCGCATTGCTGCTCTGACTGTGGGAAACGTTTCAGGAACTCAGGAAACCTTTCAAAACACCAGCGAATTCACACAGGAGATAAACCTTATCGCTGTTCTCACTGTGGGAAGAGTTTCAGACATTCAGGAAATTTTGAATCACATAAGCGAACTCACAAAGGAGAGAAACCATATCACTGTTCTGACTGTGGGAAGAGTTTCAGTCGGTCAGAACACCTATTAATACATCGGCGAATACACACTGGAGAGAAACCGTATCACTGTTCTGACTGTGGGAAGAGTTTCAGTCGGTCAGGACAACTTGTAACACACCAGCGAATTCACACAGGAGAGAAACCATATTACTGCTCTGACTGTGGGAAGTGTTTCAGGGATTCAGCAGACCTTGTAAAACACCAGAGAATTCACACAGGAGTAAAGCCATATCACTGCTCCGACTGTGGTAGTAGTTTCAGTCAGTCAGGACAACTTGGAAAACATCAGCGGGTTCACACAGGAGAGAAACCCTATCATTGCTCTGATTGTGGGAAGAGTTTCAGTCAGTCAAGATCCCTTGTTACACACCAGCAAATTCACACAGGAGAGAAAAAAATGAAAATGTAAATAATGTTCCTGCATAAAAATAACTTATCCATTTTGCTCAGCTTCCTGACATTTCAGCACCGCAGTGCGCTGCTGAATAATGTGGGTGCCCAAGCCGAGGAGACAGTCAGACATGCTCCCAGAAAATTCTTAAATTTTACAAATACTAATATCCATGTTTTAGAAATAGATTGCTTACAGTGAAGTGTTTTTTAAATATAATTTGTATTCATTTTCAAAATAATAAATAACATATATATATGTATGTGTGTGTGTAATATATATATATATATATATATATATATATATATATATATGTAGGATTAAGTGGTTAATGATAATGGATGGATATATTAATGTATGCAATTATTTATAGAACATACAATCTACAATCAGTCTTACGATATTAGAGCCATGTTGATCATTTGTGTTGACAATTGATACACTTGATCACGAGCTAGCAGGTAGTGCTTACTTTCTTATTGTAATAGAAACGAGATCATTTCTGATTGGATCAGAATCTTGAGTGCTCGTGTTTTTATATATATATATATATATATAGAGCTATTAAAAAATGATATGTCGAAACTGTACAGTAAAATGCGCAATGCAAATTTAGGACACTGTAAATGCTCTTATTGGAAGTCCAGGAAAGCTGAATTGAGCTTCATCTATTGCTATGAGCTACTGCTGTATCATAGAGCAGTTCTCCTGGTAAACCCTTTGAAGGAGAAAACAAACTGCTATTGTTAATTATTTAGCATAGAATGGCACAAGGCAGCTGTAATAGAGTAAATGTGAGTGTGCTTTAAGATTGTGTGTTGCTACTAGCCCTTTCCAGTGCAAATTCAAAGTGTAAAACCAAATAACACAACAAGCAGGGCACAAGCTAAGCGATGAGCTGTATTTGATTAGGGAAATAAAAGCTGTTTACTTTGACTATCTGTGTCAGTCTGGATTCTTATAGAAATCAAATGTAAGACAACAAATATACTAGAAGTGTCAGGGGTGGAAGCTGCAGATGTTGAGATAGTAGAGTCAGTGTTTCCCTGCATGCATCACTGTGAGCAGCTCCTTCCTCCAGACACAGACCACACGGTAGTTTTTAGGTGACTGGGTGTGAGGAGCCTTGTGTTAACAATGGGTGAACTGGGCTGACTGGGGAGGTAACTGCTACCTATTTCAATTGTCTTATTACTGTGCTATCACATTATGGACAGCAGTGGTGCTCTGGCTCCCTCTTGTGGTCACTGTGAATGATGGCAGTGTGTGTAGCTTGGCAGGGTTCTGATGCCTGTTTCCAGGCTATACAAACACAGAGAGGGATTCAATCAAACACTAAGTTCACAGTTTAATAGAAGAGTGGATTAGTTCTATTTGTATATGTGTTCTAAGCGCTGCACTTCTGTTTCAATAAGTGTCACAGACATGAGATCTAAGCTGTGAACAAAGGTGGGACTTGATAGGGTTGGGTGACTCACAGTGCAGTTAGATTATCCTTCCTGAAGTTTGATGTTTAGCCTCTCAGTGCTTTCCTGCTCTTTAGGAGGGACATTAGAAATCTGCCTGTTCAGAATGAACTGGCCCATAAGTGTTGAGACATCATTGTGACATCACTGTGAGCAGCTCCTTCCTCCAGACACAGACCACACTGTAGTGTTTAGATGACTGGGTGTGAGGAGCCTTGGGTGAACAATGGGAGGACTGGACTGACTGGGGAGGTAAATGCTGCCTAGTTCAATTGCCTTATTATAGTTTTATTACATGGACAGCAGTGGTGCTCTGCCTCCCTCTTGTGGTCAGTATTAATATCTGCAGTGTGTCTCTTGAAGATCAAATGAATGGAAGCTATAGTGCTGCTGACAGTAGTAATCTCCTGCATCTTCAGCCTGGACTCCACTGATGGTCAGCATGAAGTTTGTTCTTGAGCTGCTGTCAGTGGATGGAGCTGGAGCTCCAGAGACTCGGCTATTCAGTGAAGAGAAGAGGAGTTTAGGAGCTCCTCCGGGTTTCTGCAGATACCAGGCTAGACTGCTGGTAAAACCAGAGCTACTGGATCTGCAGTTCAGAGTGACACTCCCTCCTATAGAGACAGACTCCACTGTGGGACTCTGAGTCAGGACAATCTGACCGCTGGATTCTGAAAATAAAAACACAGAACATCAACCCACCGAGTCAACAGCCTCGTCCATTAACTGCATTGCACTGTGTGCTGAGGAAGCGCTGATATTAATAATAATTCATAATAATGAGGATTTCTTATCATGAGCAAAGAGTGCCAGTGTGCAGAGGAGGAGCCCCAGTGAAGACATGTTCTCTGTGTGTCTCAGTGACTGTGAAAGGGCTGAACTGTCAGCTTTAAAAACCCTGAGCAATGGAGCAGTGCAGTTATTCTAGCTGTTGTGTAGAGCAGTGAGGCAGGCACAGGTATGCAAAGCACCTTCCTTTATACAAATCCTGTCCCAGGCAGTTAGATGAGATCTGAGCCGTGAGCATCAGTGGGGCTTCATAGGGTTGGGCCACTTTTACTGTTTGCTTCTATTTTTACCCCTGTCAAAGCTGTGAATGATGGCAGTGTGTGCAGCTTGGCAGGGCACTGATGCCTGTTTCCAGGCTATACAAACACAGAGAGGGATTGTCACAGGATGACCCGAGTGGAAGAGCTGTCGGGCAGCAATGTAGAGAGACTCGGAGACAGACGGCAGGTGAAAGTGCTACGGCACTTATTTATTAGACAAACACAACAAAATAAACAGTTTAAACAAAAACAGATCTCGCACACACTCTTAACAAAGAAAACCACTACACACAGGATCAGAGGTCTACCCTCTCCAGAATCCCAACACCAACCAAACCTGTGCTCTCAGCGCTCCCTTACATACACCTGTGCAACAATTTACACCCACTTAATCAATTAAACCCTCCACCACATTCTCACATGTATTTAAAGTGCCAGTGAATTAACCCTTTAATTACCCACCACCACTACAAAACACACATATACACACACACACACTATAAACATAGGGCAGTACCCTCATTCTGTCACATTCCTCCCCCCTTATGTGCGTTGCACATACAGGCCCTCAACGGGCCACCTCCCCCCCACCATTCCACAAGATTTGGGAGGGAGGGACGGTGGGAGGAAATGTTGGGGACCAGCCAACCCCTGTCAAACACCAGACGGGCAGGGCCAGTCCTCCCACCTTGTGCACCCTGCCGCCTGGAGTCCGCTGGCCCCAACACTCCCCAGCACTCCTTCACCACCATGAGGCTTTTGTAAGGGGGCGCCCGTTTAACCCCTGTGACTACCCCTGGGCTTCTATAAGGGGGCTCCCGTTTAACCCCCGGCCTACCCCATAAACCCAGTGTCCTTATTGTCCCTTCTCGGGTCCCTCCTGGATACCCGTCAGCTGGCACAGGCAGGTTGGCCGCCCCTAGCGGCATAGGCACTAGCTTGGGTGCCTCCGCTGGCACTGGAACTGCTGGCGCTGGACCCTCCGGAACCACTGGCACTGGACCCTCCGGAACCACTGGCACTGGGCCCTCCGGAACCACTGGCACTGGCGCTGGACCCTCCGGAACCACTGGCACTGGACCCTCCGGAACCACTGGCACTGGACCCTCCGGAACCACTGGCACTGGCGCTGGACCCTCCAGAACCACTGGCACTGGCGCTGGACCCTCCGGAACCACTGGCACTGGACCCTCCGGAACCACTGGCACTGGCGCTGGACCCTCCGGAACCACTGGCACTGGCGCTGGACCCTCCGGAACCACTGGTGCTGGACCCTCCGGAACCACTGGCACTGGCGCTGGACCCTCCGGCACGGCAGGCAGCACAGCAACTTCAAGTGGAGCAGCAGACAGCACAGCAACTTCAAGTGGAGCAGCAGACAGCACAGCAACTTCAGGTGGAGCAGCAGACAGCACAGCAACTTCAGGTGGAGCAGCAGACAGCACAGCAACTTCAAGTGGAGCAGCAGACAGCACAGCAACTTCAAGTGGAGAGGCAGACAGCACAGCAACTTCAAGTGGAGCAGCAGACAGCACAGCAACTTCAGGTGGAGCAGCAGACAGCACAGCAACTTCAAGTGGAGCAGCAGACAGCACAGCAACTTCAAGTGGAACAGCAGACAGCACAGCAACTTCAAGTGGAGCAGCAGACAGCACAGCAACTTCAGGTGGAGCAGCAGACAGCACAGCAACTTCAGGTGGAGCAGCAGACAGCACAGCAACTTCAAGTGGAGAGGCAGACAGCACAGCAACTTCAGGTGGAGCAGCAGACAGCACAGCAACTTCAAGTGGAGCAGCAGACAGCACAGCAACTTCAGGTGGAGCAGCAGACAGCACAGCAACTTCAGGTGGAGCAGCAGACAGCACAGCAACTTCAAGTGGAGCAGCAGACAGCACAGCAACTTCAAGTGGAGCAGCAGACAGCACAGCAACTTCAGGTGGAGCAGCAGACAGCACAGCAACTTCAGGTGGAGCAGCAGACAGCACAGCAACTTCAAGTGGAGCAGCAGACAGCACAGCAACTTCAGGTGGAGCAGCAGACAGCACAGCAACTTCAAGTGGAGCAGCAGACAGCAACACTGGTGATGTTGGCCATTTCTCCTGGGACAGCACTTTCTCTCTTCGTCGTGCCCCCCTCAGCAACATGAGCAATGGTTGCTGGGGAGTCCCAACATCACACCCCTGCTCCCCCCAAAAAATTTCTGGGGGGTGTGGCTTCAGCTCCTCCCATACCTTCTCTTCCAGCAATGGTCCTTGGGCTTGCAACAACTCCACCCCCTCTGGCTCTTGGGCTGGCAACGGCTCCACCCCCTCTATCTCTTGGGATGGTAATGGATCCGCCCCTTCTGACTCACTTGCTGGTGATAGCTCCGCCTCTTCTGGCTTATGTGCTGGCACTGGCTCCGCCTCTTCTGGCTTACATGCTGGCAACAGCTCCGCCTCTTCTGGCTCATGTGTAGGCAACGGCACCGCCCCCTCCAACTCTCGAAATGGGCAGCGAGGCGTTTTTGTGGTCGCCCTCTCCACAATCTAGGCACCACCATTTCTGTTTCTGCTCCTCCTGCTCTCTAACTGAACGGCGGCAGCTCCTGTCTTGCTTGTGGGGTGTCTTGCTCTGACGTGCCTGGGCAGCCACTACCTCCTCCCAGCGTGGGAAAATGAAGGGCACCCTAACCCCAGCTCACCTGCCGCACAACACCACTCCTCCCCCTCAGATTCTTCCTCTTCCTCATGGGGGCATCGCGTGCTGCAGTATATATATATATATATATATATAGACATATGGCACAATATACGGCAAACCAATAAACACACCCAGGTAATGTCCTTCTGGGCAGTCTCGCTGGAGCATTTGTCATGTCATTAGTCATTGCTGATGTCATGTATGACGTCATATCTGATGCGATGCATGGGCATGACAGGGGTGAGTAAGGTTGCGTGCCTTAATGTCTCATTTCCTGACTCTGCAACATTAACGTTATTTTAACAAAGTCTTTGTTAATGAATTTCCATAGTTTTTTTTTTTTACCCGAATCCTCTGCTGTATAAATTTCAAATGGAAAGAAATACATTGTAGTGCAACCCATGAAGTGGAGACACACAAAAAAGCAACCAGACCCCTGTGCACAGAGTTCAAAATGTGACAATGATGTGTTAGTCCAGATTACTGTAGGATATTGTGTTTGTTCAAAGAAAGGCTAGCTTCAGGGGAAGGCTGTAATAATAACACATGGCTGTCACTGTTTCCTAAATATAGGGCTGGTGGTATCTCATTGGTGAAGCAATGTTAACACAGTGCACTTTGCTCTTTTTGTTGTGGATGTCAATGTTATTTAACAGTTCAGTGCTAGAGCAGCACACCCACGTGAAGCCCGCGTCCACTCCCTGCAGGAAGCCTTCTTATTGAGGAACCCTTACTTAGATTTGATCGATTGATTGATTGATTGATTGATTAGCAGACGCCCTGACCCAGGGAGACTTACATATCAAGAATTACAGTACAATTAAGAGCAAGATACAAAATACAATGACTTCAGTCCTAATAAGAGCAAATACAAAACACAGTACGATTTGATATCGGGGCAGCTCAAGAGCAGAGAACAGTGTTGATAGATACATCAGTGTTAGATATGAATGCAGGTGAAATACAAAATACTACAGATTGGGTTAAGTGCAGGATTAAATACAGTAAAATAGGGAGCAGACAAGTGCATTAAAGGCAGAGTGCTATATTGTCTAGAAGGGAAGAGTTGAGTTTTACAGGTGCTGCCTGAAGAGGTGAGTTTTAAGGAGGCGCCGGAATGTGGTCAGGGACTGGGCAGTCCTGACATCCGTAGGAAGGTCATTTCACCACTGCGGGGCGAGGGTGGAATCTGCAGTATCACTAGTGTATATACTAATATTAGTTACTATGAAAGACACTCAACCAGAGTTTAAACCAATAGTTATTTAAACCAAGACCAGTGTATAAAGTGTTATTGTGAGACAAATATAAAAGGAATGCACCGAGATTGAACTCAGCTCGCTGGATTCAGAGTGCTAGCCATTACACCATGGAACCACCCATACAGGTTCCACATTGCAGGGACTCTCATCAGTGTTTCGTCAAAACACCAAACAAAACTAACTGCACTACACTCTGTGACCACAAGAGGGAGAGAGAGTAATAAAATGATGCTCTTTAATCCAGAGCAGTGGTTCTTAACCTGGGGTCCTCAGAGACAGTCCAGGGGCTCCACAGGAAAAAAACTGGAACATTTTCACTCAACATTAGCAATGTGCAAAATCAAAATGTTTGCTTCTTGAATGGATTTGATTTCACAAAGTTTATGATGGATCTGTTAACCTGCAGGTCTGATTTTAATATTTTACAATTAATAATTATTTATACTGTGTAACAAAGCTACATAATCACAGCTGTGGCTAAGATGAATTGTTTGAGAGAAGGGAGAAGAGAGAGAAATAGCTGTGTTTGTACAAACTCAACACAAACCAAACTATACGCTATTTTTTTTCGTTTTGCTTCCAAGATAAACTTTTTTTTCAGTTTTTCTTCCGAATGGCAAAGAAACTGCATCAGCTGAAAAAGAGTTTAAACTTAAGAGCACTCTAAAACTAATTAAAAAAAAAACGTTCCTTTCGCGTTTCAGAATCGCGCAGAGCTCTGCTGGAGCTTCAACGCGTTTGTTTCTCAGTAAATCATCTCATTGAAAAGCTCGACTTGTCTGTAGCTGCTGTAAAAATAGCAATGTTGTTTATGGAATAGCCTGTGAAAAATGTGATGAAATCAAATATGTTGGAGAGACTGGAACTACTTTTATATAAAAGAATTCAGAACCACCTTTCATTAATTAGAAATAAAAAAATGAATGAACCAATAGTACAGCACTTCACCAGTCAGGGACATGACATAAATGATGTAAAGTTTGTAGTATTAGAACAGCTCAAATTAGACAATGCGACATATAGAAGAATAAAAGAAAGTAAATGGATAAATAGACTGAACACGATTATGCCAGCGGGACTCAACAGAAAAGAATGAACTAATTAACTTCAATAAATATATAACATTTAAATAAATAAACAAAATTCATGTCACAATATATAGAACACCATTACATCTAATAAGAATAAATCATGAATTTGAATGTAAACAATAACAAGTAGTTGTCATGCCGTCAAAAACCTATAAATACCTCCAATGTTTGGATTCAAACACAGGCTCCCTTGAGAAAGATATGTACAACATATCGAAACGCTGGGCAGCTGGCTCTTTGAGCTAATATATATATTGTGTGTGCAGTGACGTGTCGTGTAACGCATATGATCCCGTGGTTGTACGGAGGCCGGTACTGAACCAGTACACAAGTTAATAGGTGCTGTCGAAAGCATGCTTTTGGAAATGTTAACTCGCTGCGCTGTCCGCTGCTTTCTGATGATGTAAAATCCTCTGCAGCTTTCAAACCCCACGCGCGCAGCAGCAGCGGCGGCTTTGGAATTGAGCGCGCGCATGAGAACGCAGAGACGTTCGAAACTGGCGCCATTTCGGATCTCGCGCAGTGTCCGCATCGTATAGAACACCGCGCTCACAGAGCCAACATGGCGAACTCTGCGATCCAGTTTCATAACCGCCTCGACAGGGAGGCCAGCCAATCAGGCTCACATGCTGGGGATAGAGTGTTTCTACAGCCAATAATACGCGATGGGTCCAACCAGACCCGCCTTCTGCTGGTGACGCTTTCATTTCAGTGCAGGAAATAGAGAGGTTTGTTTTGTTCATGTGTGGAGAGGAGGCTGCAGTCAGTGATGATTTTACAACACGCTGTCTCCTGCTGTTTAAAGGATTTAGGCTGGGGTGAAATGTTTTCTAATAATTAGTGATTTTTGTGTTTGTTTATTACCTGCACGGAGTTCCGTGAAAAGGAAAGCATCCCTTTTCTGTGTTGAATTTCACACACAGAGCGGAGCGCGTCATTCGCAGCTACAGACAAGTCGAGCTTTTCAATGAGATGATTTACTGAGAAACAAACGCGTTGAAGCTCCAGCAGAGCTCTGCGCGATTCTGAAAGACCAAAGGAAAGTTACTCCTTGCAAAGCATGTTGTTTGTGTTCTTTCTTTATCACACCAGAAGTGATGAATATATTTGAATGGGAAGGCTACAGTAAAAAATAAATATTACTAAATACAAACCGAAGGCGGTGTTTCTGAATGCAAAGAGGATTCCGCTAGAGCAGTCTCAAACTAAACCAGTGAAGATGGACGTCAGTGTCTCCGTGTCGTTGTTTCAAGACGAGCTCGCCTCCACCGTCGAGCTCGCAGTGAAAGCGGCTGCAGACAGCGTCGTGTGCGCGATTACTGAAGCTGTGAGCAGCAAATTCACTGAATTACAAGAGGAAATGTCTGGAGTGAAGAGAGAGAATGAAAGTCTGAAGCTGAGATTGGAAATATCAGAGAGCGAGCTGAAAGCCGTGCGAGGGTGTATAAACGCTGCACATGCAGACATTAAACAGCCTTTCATATTTCAAGGTAAGATGGGTTTTATTGGGTGGTATTGCTCGGTCAATCCAACACCTCAAACCACCTTATCCTGGAAAGATCTTGGGTCGAATCTCTCTTCAGACACGTTTTAAAGTGTTTGATTAGTATAAGCGCGGTTAATAGCACAGCTCTGTCCTAATATTGGTATAAGCAGTCTAATTGAGGCATTGTGTTATTTTATAGATTATAAGAACGTAGTGCATCTAACCTAGTCTAATTCATATTTAAATAGGTGTTCTAGAAACTAAGAAACTACTATATTGGTAAGTCTTAACCAGTCTGTAATTATAGAGGCTCAAATGGTGTCCTTCAGGTAAAGTGATGTCTTGTATAGAGTCCCACTGAGACAGTCGCAGACCATATTGCAGAGCTTTAGAATAATGATTTGGGACCTCATATCAACACACAGCAGCGCATCGTGTTTTCGTGTTTGACTGCACATCTGTTTTTAGATCAGTGGTTGCATTGTCTTCAGCTCCAGTGCTGTGTTTTTCTTTGGTACAGTCGCGGCTCATTATTTTGATGTAGTCCTGTTTCCTTATTGTTCCACACACACATTTACAACGATCTTTCCAGACCGAACTGGGTCAATACAGGGGGTGGCAGCAGCACCCTGCCTTCATGTATTATTAAGAATGGATAGTGGTGCAGTATATATTATACTATAACAGTGTGTATTATTAAGAATGGATAGTGGTGCAGTATATATTATACTATAACAGTGTGTATTATTAAGAATGGATAGTGGTGCAGTATATATTATACTATAACAGTGTGTATTATTAAGAATGGATAGTGGTGCAGTATATATTATACTATAACAGTGTGTATTATTAAGAATGGATAGTGGTGCAGTATATATTATACTATAACAGTGTGGATTATTAAGAATGGATAGTGGTGCAGTATATATTATACTATAACAGTGTGTATTAAGAATGGATAGTGCTGCAGTATATATTATACTATAACAGTGTGTATTATTAAGAATGGATAGTGGTGCAGTATATATTATACTATAACAGTGTGTATTATTAAGAATGGATAGTGGTGCAGTATATATTATACTATAACAGTGTGTATTATTAAGAATGGATAGTGGTACAGTATATATTATACTATAACAGTGTGTATTAAGAATGGATAGTGGTGCAGTATATATTATACTATAACAGTGTGTATTAAGAATGGATAGTGCTGCAGTATATATTATACTATAACAGTGTGTATTAAGAATGGATAGTGGTGCAGTATATATTATACTATAACAGTGTGTATTAAGAATGGATAGCGGTGCAGTATATATTATACTATAACAGTGTGTATTATTAAGAATGGATAGTGGTGCAGTATATATTATACTATAACAGTGTGTATTATTAAGAATGGATAGTGGTACAGTATATATTATACTATAACAGTGTGTATTATTAAGAATGGATAGTGGTGCAGTATATATTATACTATAACAGTGTGTATTATTAAGAATGGATAGTGGTGCAGTATATATTATACTATAACAGTGTGTATTATTAAGAATGGATAGCGGTGCAGTATATATTATACTATAACAGTGTGTATTATTAAGAATGGATAGTGGTGCAGTATATATTATACTATAACAGTGTGTATTAAGAATGGATAGTGGTGCAGTATATATTATACTATAACAGTGTGTATTATTAAGAATGGATAGTGGTGCAGTATATATTATACTATAACAGTGTGTATTATTAAGAATGGATAGTGGTGCAGTATATATTATACTATAACAGTGTGTATTATTAAGACTGGATAGTGGTGCAGTATATATTATACTATAACAGTGTGTATTATTAAGAATGGATAGTGGTGCAGTATATATTATACTATAACAGTGTGTATTATTAAGAATGGATAGTGGTACAGTATATATTATACTATAACAGTGTGTATTAAGAATGGATAGTGGTGCAGTATATATTATACTATAACAGTGTGTATTATTAAGAATGGATAGTGGTGCAGTATATATTATACTATAACAGTGTGTATTAAGAATGGATAGTGGTGCAGTATATATTATACTATAACAGTGTGTATTATTAAGAATGGATAGTGGTGCAGTATATATTATACTATAACAGTGTGTATTATTAAGAATGGATAGTGGTACAGTATATATTATACTATAACAGTGTGTATTAAGAATGGATAGTGGTACAGTATATATTATACTATAACAGTGTGTATTATTAAGAATGGATAGTGGTGCAGTATATATTATACTATAACAGCGTGTATTATTAAGAATGGATAGTGGTGCAGTATATATTATACTATAACAGTGTGTATTATTAAGAATGGATAGTGGTGCAGTATATATTATACTATAACAGTGTGTATTAAGAATGGATAGTGGTGCAGTATATATTATACTATAACAGTGTGTATTATTAAGAATGGATAGTGGTGCAGTATATATTATACTATAACAGTGTGTATTATTAAGAATGGATAGTGGTGCAGTATATATTATACTATAACAGTGTGTATTAAGAATGGATAGTGGTGCAGTATATATTATACTATAACAGTGTGTATTATTAAGAATGGATAGTGGTGCAGTATATATTATACTATAACAGTGTGTATTATTAAGAATGGATAGTGGTGCAGTATATATTATACTATAACAGTGTGTATTATTAAGAATGGATAGTGGTGCAGTATATATTATACTATAACAGTGTGTATTAAGAATGGATAGTGGTGCAGTATATATTATACTATAACAGTGTGTATTAAGAATGGATAGCGGTGCAGTATATATTATACTATAACAGTGTGTATTATTAAGAATGGATAGTGGTGCAGTATATATTATACTATAACAGTGTGTATTATTAAGAATGGATAGTGGTGCAGTATATATTATACTATAACAGTGTGTATTATTAAGAATGGATAGTGGTGCAGTATATATTATACTATAACAGTGTGTATTAAGAATGGATAGTGGTGCAGTATATATTATACTATAACAGTGTGTATTATTAAGAATGGATAGCGGTGCAGTATATATTATACTATAACAGTGTGGATTATTAAGAATGGATAGTGGTGCAGTATATATTATACTATAACAGTGTGTATTATTAAGAATGGATAGTGGTGCAGTATATATTATACTATAACAGTGTGTATTATTAAGAATGGATAGCGGTGCAGTATATATTATACTATAACAGTGTGTATTATTAAGAATGGATAGTGGTGCAGTATATATTATACTATAACAGTGTGTATTATTAAGAATGGATAGTGGTACAGTATATATTATACTATAACAGTGTGTATTAAGAATGGATAGTGGTGCAGTATATATTATACTATAACAGTGTGTATTAAGAATGGATAGTGGTGCAGTATATATTATACTATAACAGTGTGTATTATTAAGAATGGATAGTGGTGCAGTATATATTATACTATAACAGTGTGTATTAAGAATGGATAGTGGTGCAGTATATATTATACTATAACAGTGTGTATTAAGAATGGATAGTGGTGCAGTATATATTATACTATAACAGTGTGTATTATTAAGAATGGATAGTGGTACAGTATATATTATACTATAACAGTGTGTATTAAGAATGGATAGTGGTGCAGTATATAT
Organism: Acipenser ruthenus; assembly: GCF_902713425.1. Classification (NCBI taxonomy): domain Eukaryota; kingdom Metazoa; phylum Chordata; class Actinopteri; order Acipenseriformes; family Acipenseridae; genus Acipenser; species Acipenser ruthenus. The sequence continues at coordinate 7,940,348 of NC_081236.1, read as the reverse complement.
TATACTATAACAGTGTGTATTAAGAATGGATAGTGGTGCAGTATATATTATACTATAACAGTGTGTATTAAGAATGGATAGTGGTGCAGTATATATTATACTATAACAGTGTGTATTATTAAGAATGGATAGTGGTGCAGTATATATTATACTATAACAGCGTGTATTATTAAGAATGGATAGTGGTGCAGTATATATTATACTATAACAGTGTGTATTATTAAGAATGGATAGTGGTGCAGTATATATTATACTATAACAGCGTGTATTATTAAGAATGGATAGTGGTGCAGTATATATTATACTATAACAGCGTGTATTAAGAATGGATAGTGGTGCAGTATATATTATACTATAACAGTGTGTATTATTAAGAATGGATAGTGGTGCAGTATATATTATACTATAACAGTGTGTATTATTAAGAATGGATAGTGGTGCAGTATATATTATACTATAACAGTGTGTATTATTAAGAATGGATAGTGCTGCAGTATATATTATACTATAACAGTGTGTATTAAGAATGGATAGTGGTGCAGTATATATTATACTATAACAGTGTGTATTATTAAGAATGGATAGTGGTGCAGTATATATTATACTATAACAGTGTGTATTATTAAGAATGGATAGCGGTGCAGTATATATTATACTATAACAGTGTGTATTATTAAGAATGGATAGTGGTGCAGTATATGTTATACTATAACAGTGTGTATTATTAAGAATGGATAGCGGTGCAGTATATATTATACTATAACAGTGTCTATTCTATTATTAAAATCTATCATTTGCTCAAAACAGCGTGAAGCTGCAGTTTGTTAGAAAAATTCTAATCATAAAATAAATAAATAAAGTACTTTGTTCAGCTGATGGTAAACAGAATTAGGAAACGATCGCTCATATTGTTTAAAATCCAGACACTTACTAATACAGAGTATAACAGAATTAGGAAGCGATCGCTCATATTGTTTAAAATCCAGACACTTACTAATACAGAGTATAACAGAATTAGGAAGCGATCGCTCATATTGTTTAAAATCCAGACACTTACTAATACAGAGTATAACAGAATTAGGAAGCGATCTCTCATATTGTTTAAAATCCAGACACTTACTAATACAGGGTATAACAGAATTAGGAAACGATCGCTCATATTGTTTAAAATCCAGACACTTACTAATACAGGTTACTATTTAAGAGCAGAGGATGCATGCAATAGGGAGAGCCACACCGGTACAAATGTATTGTAATACTAGAAGGGATGTGATTGGATGCATATCTACAGTTCACATGACATTGCACAAGTAAGCTTCCAATGTTGCTGCACTTTGAAAAGTCAGAATTGTGTAAATCACTTGTTTCCATGAAGCTGCTTTGAGATTAAGCAGCTCTCCTGCTGCAGCCCCTTGTCTGCTCGTTGTATTTGACACATTGAAACTTGTATTCTGTGTTGACAGTTTCCATACCAACCATGATCACAATACAGTATGAGTTCACAGAAAGACATTCCTCAGACACTCTGCTGAGACTTGCCTCTGTTGTCCTCAGCTGTTGTGCGGTTTCCTGCTGTGAGGGACAATGTGTTTTAATTTGGGAGTTAAAAAAGGGTAAAGTAACACTATTAATTAAAAATAAATCAATAAAATAAGAGAAATAGCTCCTCTTAGACCCGCTGGCATTATGTTGACTCGGAAATGTCTTCATCTAGACAATGTGGGGAAGCTACAAAAAAGGCCAACAAGATGCTTGGATATATTGTGAAAAGTGTTGAATTTAAATCAAGGGAAGTAATGTTAAAACTTTACAATGCATTAGCAAGACCACATCTAGAATATTGTGTTCAGTTCTGGTCACCTCGTTACAAAAAGGATACTGCTGCTCTAAAAAGAGTGCAATGAAGAACAACCAGAATTATCCTGGGTTTAAAAGGCGTATGCAGACAGGCTAAAAGAATTGAATCTATTCAGTCATTCTGACAAAGGGCTGGCTTTGTAGAGGAACCTAGCTAGTAAGTAAGAGTTGTAATTTTATACAATTTTGTTTCCCACAGATCCAATAGAGAGCCACGCTATCCCTGAATCTGAAGCACAGGAGGGGCCAAAGATAGAAGCAGTTTACACACAAGAGGAGTCCTTTGAGCAGGAGTGGTGTGCAAGTCTAATACAGGTTACAGGGCTGCCATGTGTTAAAGATGAAGACGTCCCTGAACAGGAATGTGTTCCTATTAAAGAGGAATTCATAGAACAGGAATGTGTCCCCATCGCAGAGGAACTTCCTACTGAAAATAATGTCTGTACACTTGAGGAGAACAACAAGCTGGGATCCAACCTGTGTGATGATTCTCCATCTGAATGTGATCTGGGATTTGGAGGTAATCCTACAAAACAAGCAGCATTGAGCTGCCTATTCATCCTGCAGAACCTGGTACTGAACACCAGCAGTGTGCTTGAGATTCATATTTTAACAAGGGGAGCTGCCCAACCACTATGTCAACAAGAACATCACTGTGCTTGCTCCTGAGGCACCTGCTAGATGTGCAGCCACTGCCACGCCTCTTTAGAATGCTGTGAGATCAGCACTGTCCAATCACGCTAGATGTGCAGCCACTGCCACGCCTCTTTAGAATGCTGTGAGATCAGCGCTGTCCAATCACGCTAGATGTGCAGCCACTGCCACGCCTCTTTAGAATGCTGTGAGATCAGCGCTGTCCAATCACGCTCCTGGAGGCCATTCCACTCCTCATTGAACAGGTTCACTTCTATAAAGTGCTGCTCCTGTGCCTGGATGGAGCTTTAATTGGTTCATTTAAACAACTCAGAACAGGGTTAGAACAAAGAGCAGGAGTGGAAGGGCCAGCTTTGGACACCCCTGTGTTGGATCTGTGCCTTTCCCCATTTCTGATAGACTGTTTGCAGTTGTGCTGCTCCCACAGCTTTACAGAGCTGCAGGGATCAAATGTCCCATCACTGGGTGATGTCACATCCAGTCTGGTTGCTTAGCGTCCCCAGAAGAAACATTTCAGTAGAGCATTTCTGTGGAGAGTATGCAGCAGCATCGCCACAATGAGAGTGAACCCGTATTGTATGACCCATCAGTCTTATTTTATTTCTTACACTTTATTCAAATACAATATCATGTTTAAACGCTCATCTCACTACAACTATCCCAGGGACTGTAATGTTTGCTCTCAGCAGCACATTTCACTCTTGTGCGTCTCACAGTAAGCATTGCTGTGTTGTTATTGTCATGTTTATGACATGAAGCCCTGCAGAACAGTACATGTGGGAGAATGCTGTACAATAACCTTTGTCTCTCTTCTCTTTCTTTCTTTAGCTTCTAAAGTAGATGATGGAGAACACGACTCCACTCCATCACCCCAGTGCAAAAACTCTTCTAGAGGCAAACCACAGAGCAAGAAGCACAGAGAAACGACACCCCAAGAAGAGTATGTGAAGACATTGAGAACTCACTCAGTTACAATCCCTTCTTTACAAGACAGACACCCACTTACTGTGGAGAGTACAGAGACGCCACATTCTGCATGTTTTAACAATTCTGAAACCCAGGGCAGCTTGAAGACCTTGCCTCATTCTGTTAAAGGTGGGAAGAGTTCCTGTCAATTAGACGCTCCTGAAACTCACAAGGGAAACCCCACAGGAGGGACTACGTGTTCCTGGGCTGATTGTGGGAAGAGTTTCAATCATATATCACTGCTTAAAAGACACCAGCGCATTCACACAGGAGAGAAACCTTCCCACATACATTCCAGTGATAAGAGTTTCACACAGTTAGGAAATCTTCATTCACACCAGCGCATTATCACAGGAGAGAAACCTTATCACTGCTCTGAGTGTGGGAAGAGATTCAGTCACATAGGAAACCTTAAAAAACACAAGGCCATTCACACAGGAGAGAAACCTCATCACTGTGCTGAGTGTGGGAAGAGATTCAGTCAGTTAGGAAACTTTAAAATCCACCAGCGCATTCACACAGGAGAGAAACCTTATCACTGTGCTGTTTGTGGGAAGAGATTCAGCCAGTTAGGATACCTTAAAAAACACAAAGCCATTCACACAGGAGAGAAACCTCATCACTGTGCTGTTTGTGGGAAGAGATTCAGCCAGTCTGGAGACCTTAAGAGACACCATAAAATTCACACAGGAGAGAAACCTTATCACTGTTCTGTTTGTGGGAAGAGATTCAGCCTGTTTGGAAACCTTAAAGGACACCATAAAATTCACACAGGAGAGAAACCTCATCACTGCCCTGAGTGTGGGAAGACATTCAGTCACATAGGAAACCTTAAAAAACACAAAGCCATTCACACAGGAGAGAAACCTCATCACTGTGATGTTTGTGGGAAGAGATTCCGCCAGTTACGAGACCTTAAAAGACACCATAAAATTCACACAGGTGTGTAATCTTCTCCCTGCACTTAGTGTGGAGAAGTGAAGTCAGTTGCAGGTTCTTACAGGACTCGAGAACATTCTCAGAATTGCAGACGCTTGGGGACACCTAGACAACAGGAGTGCATTTGACTAAATACAGAAATATCTACTGAAAACAAAATAATAAACCTGCTTGATAAACAGGGTCCCCCCTAATCACAATCTGTTCAGATCAAAAGCTCACAGACTCAAATATGAACGAGTACGTCTTGTATTCATCGTCTTGTTGAGCATTCGGATTGTGTTACCTCACATTAGTAATATATTAAATAGATGTGTTATTATGAATGCACGTTTCTCTTTCCTTTCTCATGCGTTGCTCAGCCTCTTGCATTGGGTTCTGTGGAAACTTCCCCCGATACCACGGTGACTCTGCGGTACCTCAAGACACAGCACAGTGTACTGCAGTTATCATGCGGGCAGCTTGAAGTGTAAAGCAGTACTGTTTCCAGCAGGGGGCACCAGAGAGCTTTTAGGAACGTAATGGGCTGCATACCATTGCTTCTTAACGAGATGATTTCTGCTCAGGATGTGTTTAATACTGCCCTCTCTCTCTCGGGTACTCTATTAACAAACGCAGGTTCTGTGTTTTTAATATCAATTTGTTGATTGACAACGAGACTACTAAAGCAAATAAAATCTATATTAAAAATGTTTTGCTGCCTGTATTAAATGCTGTTTTAAAGATGTTCAGTGTCTTGTAAATCAAGGATTTCATTTTAAAACTCCAGTAATAAATACCGTAGATGTCCTTGTTTCTGCATTTCTTATATATACCATGACTGGAGCAGCTTTTTAAACTGCTGTCTGATCATACAAGCGATCCATGTGCAATCAGGCATATATTTTGTCATTAAGTATTCTATAGCTCTGTGGTTTATACAAATAGTTTTTACATGTTTAACTTGATGTTGCTTTGAAGCCCGTTTCAGTTCATCGCTTTCCTGTAAAATGTTCCCCGCTGTTACAAGTTTGTTATAACTTTTTATTATTTATGTTTTTGGAAATGCACTCTTGTTAGATATTTTATGATCTGTAGTTTGAAGTCGTTATTATTTGTAGTGTTTTAGATTGCAAGGTTGTGAGATTTTAAACAGCAATCTCACACGCCTGCATGGAAGTTAGAATCAGGGATGGAGGATTTATAAACTGCAGAATCAGGAATGGAAGACAGAGCAGGAATTTTCAATACTTGGAAATGGGACTTTTAGCAACAATGCCTCCATCTTTTGTTTGAAGTAGATTATGATTAGCTGCTCCACAGCTTAGTATGCAGCTCTGTACTGAATCCACAAGTTCATCGCAATTGACCCAGATGGTTGTCATTGCTGGCTTCATTAGGAGCACTAGGCACTGGGAAATGTAGTTCTGATGCCATTTTAAAATCCCAGAACTACATTCTCTTTAACAGATTTGCATAAGTGCTGTGCGCTTCACCACTATCTGTGGAAGAGGCTGAAAGCAGAGCCACGTAATGCTGTTACAAAGCAATGCCAACAGCATTCATCTGGAGAGCCTGCACAACCTCTGCACCAGATTTACAGCCTAATAAAGTCAAGGATACCAAATCTGATGACAGCACTGGAAGATGCTATTGATAGTGATGGTGTTGGAGTGGAGACACAAGAGGCTGTCCCTGGAACATCAGGTATCATTCACTACAAAATGAGTTTTCAAATCAATTCAAAACTCACCATTCTGATCGCTCCATTGCTCTGCTCCTTCTCCCTAAACTACAGAATCTTATTCCGAAAAGAAATAGTTTTTAAAAGATGTCTTCAACTTTCAGCTTTTATTTTTTTCTTTTAAGATGTGGGTCGCACCCCCTGTGCAGCTGTGTGATCTGATGCAGTATTTATAAATGCATCTAGACAATTCCTGCCGTACCTTTCTCTCCACATAAACTTGTCCAGGTATGACGGTATCGGCTCCTCTTCCTGCCCTGTATTGTTTTAAATGGTTTCTTAAAACAGGCTCTGTAGCTGTCCTGCCGTAAACTGCAAAGTCAGTTTGATAAGTGACCGGGTATTTGATAATGCAAACAGGGTCTCAGGTTGGGTCTGCACCAGTTTCCCAACAGCAGTAAAATAGTTTGTGTAACAATAAAGACGTGTTGTAAGTGTGACTTTTATTGGAGCTTCCTTTATTAAGTGTTGTGTACGTTCTCAAGCCGGACCCTCTCATCAGTTTTACTCTCAAAGTGATATATTGATTGATTAAAATACACCAGTTTAAATGGAGCTCTCAGGTTTCAGGAGCTGTGAACTTGTTTTTCACCACAAAAAAAGTACATAATGTCAAAGTGAAAAATAAAATCTACAAATTGTTCTAAATTAATTACAAATACAAAACAGAAAATAATTGATTGCATAAGTATTCACCCCCTTGAGTCAATATTTGGCAGAGGCACCTTTGGCAGCAATTACAGCCATGAGTCTATTTGGATAAGTTTCTACCAGCTTTGCACATCTGGACACTGCAATTTTTGTCCATTCTTTGCAAAATTGCTCAAGCTCTGTCAAGTTGGATGGGGACCTTTGGTGAACAGCAATTTTCAACTCTTTCCACATATTCTCAATTGGATTGAGGTCTGGGCTTTGACTGGGCCACTCCAGGACATTGACCTTTTTGTTTTTAAGCCACTCCAGTGTGGCTTTGGCTGTATGTTTGGGGTCATTGTCCTGCTGGAAGATGAATCTTCTCCCAAGTCCTAGGTCTCTTGCAGACTTCAGCAGGTTTTCCTCCAGGATTTCTCTGTACTTTGCTGCATCCATTTTGCCCTCTATCTTCACGAGCTTTCCAGGCCCTGACGCAGAGAAGCATCCCCATAGCATGATGCTGCCACCACCATGCTTCACGGTAGGGATGGTGTTGAGGCCAAAAAGCTCTATTTTGGTCTCATCAGACCATAGAATATTCTTCCACTTGGTCTCAGAGTCTCCCACATGCCTTCTGGCAAACTCTAGCCGAAATTTGATGTGAGTTTTTTTCAACAATGGCTTTCTTTTTGCCACTCTCCAATAAAGGCCAGTTCTGTGAAGCACCCAGGCTATTGTTGCAGTATGCACAGTGTCTCCCAGCTCAGCCATGGAAGACTGTAACTCCTTTAGAGTTGCCATAGGCCTCTTGGTGGCCTCCCTGACTAGTTCCCATCTCGCCCGGATACTCAGTTTTTGAGGATGGCCTGTTCTAGACAGTGTCACAGTTGTGCAATATTCTCTCCATTTCTTAATAATGGACTTTACTGTGCTCTGGGGGATATTCAGTGCCTTGGAAATGTTCTTATATCCTACCCCTGATTGGTGCTTTTTGAAGAACCTTATTCCGGATTTGCTTTGAATGTTCCTTTGTCTTCATGATATAGTTTTTGTTAGGAAATGTACTAACCAACTGTGGGACCTCCCAGAGACAGGTGTATTTAACCTGAAATCATGTGAAACACCTTAATTGCACACAGGTGGACTCCATTCAACTAATTATGTGACTTCCAAAGACAATTGGTTGCACCAGTGCTTATTTAGGGGTGTCATAGCAAAGGGGGTGAATACTTATGCAATCAATTATTTTCTGTTTTATGTTTGTAATTAATTTAGAACAATTTGTAGATTTTATTTTTCACTTTGATATTATGGACTTTTTTTTTGTTGATCAGTGGCAAAAACTCCTAATTAAATCAATTTTGATTCCATGTTGTAACTCAATAAAATGTTGAAAAGTCCAAGGGGGGTGAATACTTTTGAGAGCCACTGAATATTTTCTATTCTTTAACTTTGTTTATTTACAGATTACCGGATAGTAAAACATTCCTCCTGCAGTTACTGAACATGTTCCCAATCACAAGGACTGTGATTTCCAGTGTTGGGTCCGCATGGCCAGTCTTCAGGGAGGATGTGTCATGTGCTTAGTGATGTCATTGATGATGTCAGGTGTGACGGGAAACACACACATAAGGGTGCAGAGTTAAGGTTGCTCGGCTTCCTGAACTTGCAATTTCCAAACCTTTGAACTTTTGCAACCAAACCTTAACGTTACTTTAACAAAGTTATTGCCATTGAATTTATTTATAACACAATTAGGTTTGTTCTTTTTTATATTTAATTGTTTCAGTTGTATATGTATTAATCAATGTTTGTTTCTTTCTAATCTCATACACATGGATTGTCTTTATTCTGTATTAGATGTGTACTGCCTGTTTTCTCATATTATTGGATATGTATTAATCACTGTTTCTTTCTAATCTCATACACATGGATTGTCTTTATTCTGTATTAGATGTGTACTGCCTGTTTTCTCATATTATTGTATATGTGTGTGTGTGGGATTTGTACTTCACATCTGATCCCTCCTCATTTCATTGTCCAATGAATTCTCATCCTCAGCAGTTTCATTTCTATACACTTTATAAAATCCACACTTTAAAATTATGATTTTATTTTTTATTTTAATTGTCTGTCTTACCTATCTTACCTGAATCTGCTAAATTCAGATTTTAGTTCTGCCTTTTTCACAATCTGTTTTTATTAGAGATGTATTATTTATTTATTATGTGTTGTCAGTGCAGGTCAAGAAACCAGAATAAGATCTTCATCTCTTTATTATTATTATTATTATTATTATTATTATTATTATTATTATTATTATTTATTCCTTAGCAGACACCCTTATCCAGGGCATCTTACAGGCATAAACAAAAAATACTTTTCAAGAATCACAGTACAAGTAATAATACAATTAAGAGCAAGATAAAATACAATGACTTCGGTTCTAGTAAGTACAAGTATGACAAAATACGATTCAATAACGGAGCAGATAACAGATAACAGTGATGGTTACATCAGGATACAATTAAATGTGAAATACTACAGATTGAATAACACTTGTGGCAGATTACAGTACAGTACTCTGTAAAGTACAGGATTAAATGCAGACAAATAGGGAGCAGATAAGTGCAAGTAAAGCACATTTAAGGAAGATGTAGTTTCTTTACCTATAAATGATATGTTTTGATATATAATGTATTCCTTCAAACTAACCAACATTTTTAAACAAAATCTACGTAATCTCTACTCCCTGTTATGCTGTTTGACCAATTAAAAAATACATAAAAGCTATTGATTTAGATGCAACAAGAAACAACACTGCTGTGTTTAATTTATGCACAAAATAGATTAATTTATGAAAACTGAGTCTTGAGAAATTAAATTAAATTAAAACCAATAAAAGGTTTTTACGTGGAGTGCAGATGCGGCGCTGACAAGAGAGCGCTGAATTTAACTCTCGCTATTCCTTATCCAATGCTGCCATCGTGTGGCCATTTAGTAGAACATTTGGTTCTAAAAAACTATACATATATTTTTTTAATCTAAACACAGTTCAGAAACAAGCGGTTGCTGGTGCCCTCTACTGTTTGCAATGAGTAGTACAGGTAGTGAAATCAGCAATTACTTTATTTATTTATTTATTTATTTATTTATTTATTTATTGATGGATTGATTGATTGATTGATTTCTTAGCAGACACCCTGATCCAGGGCGACTTACAACTGTTACAAGATATCACAGTACAAAGGATCACATTACAGAATATCATAATACAGATAAGGGCAGTTATGAAAGTACCATCAAATCAATTCAGGTAAGAGCAAAGTAATAAAGCACACAGTAAATTATAAGAGCGAATTCGACTAAGAGCAGCTAAACCTGATAGTAACTATTTGCTTATATGAGTCCAGTAAGAACAGGCAGTAAGCATGATAAATGCATGAGAATGATTTCAAATAAGAGCAATTACAGAAAACTTTATTATTTATACACAAAGTACTCTCCTGGTTATCCTGTAAATATTATTTTTGCTGCATTTTAAGAATTTATCTGAATGTCTATTTTTGCACAGGGGTTAAGGTTATCCGAGTCATTTCAAAGGGCAACTGAGCTGATAGATATATAGATAACAAACAGTTCTAGTAAATGGCCACACGATGGCAGCATTGTATAAGGAATAGCGAGAGCTGCGCTCTGCCCGTCTCCATGAAGTCCAGGTTTACAGCACAGGAAGCCCCGTGACCCGACACCTCCCCATGTGAGTTTAATTATTTATTCTTAAAACCAATACTGTTTTAATCCACAGCAGTGACTGATGAAACAACAGTTGTCCTGCGGTCTCCAGGTAAGGGAGCTGTGTGGGTGATGGAGTGCGCTGCAGAGCAGATTTCCACTCGATCACACAAGGGAATATAAAGAATGCCGTGTTCAGAGCTGACTCTGCGATTTAGTGTGAGGATAGATTAATATTATTATTATTTGTTTATTTGGCTGACGCCTTTATGCAAGGCGACTTACAGAGACTAGGGTGTGTGAACTATGCATCAGCTGCAGAGTCACTTACAATTACATCTCACCCCAAAGACAGAGCACAAGGAGGTTAAGTGACTTGCTCAGGGTCACACAATGAATCAGTGGTTGAAGTGGGATTTGAACTGGGGATCTTCTGGTTACAAGCCCGTTTCTTTTATTGAAACCACTGCAGTTGTTCTTTGATCTCATGCAGTGTTATAGGATTGTGCAGAGCTGACTGCTAATCAAAATGATCTCGACAGCATTCAGAACTGGGCAGACACATGGCAAATGACATTTAATAGAGGAAAGTGTAAGGTACCGCACGCAGGCAATACATTTCTCCCCCTTCCTTTCTATATTGGTTAATTGTGGGCTCTAGTTTTTTATTTAACATCACTGAGTCCCTTGTCCCTGTGGATTGCAACCACAATGTAGAAACATCTAGAGAATGGATGGGAATGGTTAATAAACATCACTGCTGTTTCTCTTAAAGCGTGTTTATTTATTTCTAATACTGGACCCTGTCTTAATACTGTATCACATTCTGAATATGAATATAGCTGAGTTATTAATTGTAGGTAATACTTAGAATACCAGATACATATTTAGCATTAAAAAGCAATCCATGTGATTTCTTTACCAGTCGTTCATTATTTTGTGTATCAGCCTCCACACAAAGTCGAGCGCAGTGCGGTATACTGTAATGATGCTGCAGTCAGTCTGCCCGGACTGCACCTGAACCATCTTAAAAACACGAAGCCTCGAATAAGCTCATTTGTAAAAGTTAGTAAAGAATGGCGCTATATAATCTAAGGAAGCTGAATGTGAACTCCTAGCTGGAGCAACGAGAGAGGGAGAGAGGGGGCGGGGCAGAGAAGGAGGCGGAGACGCTGCTAGGCAACCGGCTCCTGAACATTCCACTCCGCTGAGCAGAGACCGTTAGGATTTAAAAATGCCAAAGTTCCGAGCGGCGTCAGGCGCTTCGTTCAATTAACACACCGTTGCTGATATTTTAATTTTGAAGATAACCATATTTTAAATACTCAAATAGCACTGTATTAAAAAGCACTTTACTTCAGTTCCAGACCGTTTCCCAACAAATAAAATAAGGTACGTATTTATAATAAGTATATTTATTATGATATTAAGAGTAAACGAATGTGGTACAGTTTGGTGTATCATGTATTTGTTTATAAAATGTTGTAGTGTTTCTTTTTTTAATATTTTATTTATTTTCACAAAATAACATCCTTACATTATCAGTTCATCTGCTAGTGTAATCAAATCTCAATATTACTCGTCAGTAATTCATACATAGACACGCTGTGGTAACTTCAAGAAGTTAAAATGGAAGGCTGGATTACAGTTAACCAAATAAATAAATACATTAATAACGACATGAAACAAAAATACGTTTTGGCAGCTCATACGTATTTAAATTACAAAATGCGACCCGTTTTAGAAATGGATTTATAAACTAACTGCCATTTCAATCTAAATTATATTTCAAACTGTTTAAGGGGCAGACTAGCATAGATGGTTTCTAAAATCCATTCATGTTAAGAAACTATAACGCCACATTACTTAGCAATATAGAAATGATTCATTTGTAAATAATTAGCTGTGAAATTATTAACATAAATAATCAGAATTATGGTTGCATGGATTTTTGATTAAAATATACCAACATGTATTTTTGCTTCATGTATTTATTTAAACTTGAACTGTCGCTTTCATTGTCCCCTCTTGCTGGTGCCACGGCTTGTCTCTGTATCTATTCACTGATATTTGAGATTGTGTTTAGCACACACTAGCAGCTGAGCTGATAATCTTATTGATGTTATTTTGTGAAAACAATAAAGCGTTAATACTGTATTAACACTGTATTCCTGTAATACAGTGTGGAGTAGTGGTTAGGGCTCTGGACTCTTGACCGGAGGGTCGTGGGTTAAATCCCAGGTGGGGGGGACACTGCTGCTGTACCCTTGAGCAAGGTACTTTACCTAGATTGCTCCAGTAAAAACCCAACTGTATAAATGGGGAATTGTATGTAAAAAATAATATGATATCTTGTGTAACAATTGTAAGTCGCCCTAAGAAATAAATAATAATAAAAAATAATAACAAAAAATGACTCGGAGTGTTGTGTCTTGTGCGGTGATGTCATAGGTTGTCATGGCAGCGCCGCTCATCACGGGAGGGGTTATCCGGGACAAACGCTTCCTTCGCTGGGTCGGAGAAACGCTGGAGTTCCGCTGGCTTCCGAGGTATCCAACCCGAATATCTAAATGTGACAACAAAGGAATGTGACATCTAAACCTAATGACTGCATATATATATGTGTGTGTGTGTGTTTAAAATGAGTTATAACAATGGTTGTGTTAATAGAAAATAGCCATGGTCCTGGAAGTGAAACCGAATATTAATTATTAAACACATAATCAGAATGATTAAACAAGTAATCTATAAATGTCTCTCTCTATATTTATTATATTTTGTATAATAAATGACTGTGCTGTCACTTGCTGAGCACACCGCTACAGTTTAACAATTTTACTGATCCTGACCGGGACAGAAAATGAAGTCTGAGAACAATCCCAAACCCAAAGTAAGAGGCACAGGAAGCCAGCGGATTCGTGTGCTCGCCCAACTACTGAACTGTGGGTTGTTTTTTTTTTTTTTTTGCTGACTGAAAGAGGAAGAACACTTTCAGTTTCGATATGAATCACAAGTCGTTCAGCGAGCCAGTCATACAGGAGCACAGGAAGCGCTTTCCAAACCCGCCCGTGTTGTGTCCCGATGTGAGGAGCGCTGAGACAGGCTCGCTTTTCTAAAGGTAAGCAGGACATTAGAGCACGCTGTTGTGTTCAAGGAATGGAGTAGAAAGTGAACATGTGGTTCAGAGCAGACACGCACTCTGACAGGCTGGGTGGGGTTTAACATGGCTACTGCGACAGGATCACTGTTACTGCAGCTGCGGGCACCTACTCTGCATTTTATAATGGAGCGAAACTAACCACACACCATTTCTGAGGATGTGTACTAGCTATGTAACAGTGGAAATGACATCGTCCTGTCACACAAAACATGGTGTAATTGCACTTGAGAGAGAAAACGTTGAGAACTGAGATGTATGAATTGTGGTAATGTAACTTGTACTGTGATCGTGTCGCTTGTGAATATAGAACACAAAGCTGCCTAATGATTCGCTGGCTGCAGAGTCATTTGCTGCTAGGGAAGAGTGATCTGACTCGCTTCGTGCTGGCAGGAAAGAGAAGTCAAACACAGACACAGATGCTGTGTGTTCTTGAATCTTGAATAGAAAGTTCTTAACTCCTGTATTTGAATAAACGAGATATTTAGTAAGCAAAGGTGCTGCGTGGGGTTCAGCCCTGGCAGGGGTGCAAATCATTTTGAAAATTGGTGTGGATCTGTTTTGAGATCCACCGAGAGGGCGGATTTCCCCGGGGCACAGCGACTCGAAGGGGCCCTGGAGAAGGGGAAAACAAACCACACACACACACACACACACACATATATATATAGTATGTTGTTAATATATATTAGGGGTGAGGCACCATATTCTAATATTCTACATACAATTAACATTCAAATTCTTTGCTATAGGTTTGATGTTTATACAACAGTAGTTTTTAAATGAATACATTATTATTATTTTTTTAACAAATGGATAATTCGCCAACTACAACCGTAAAACTCTCACCTCACTGGCCCCTGCAGATATTGACAGGTAGGCGGGCGCTCTTCATTATGCAGCTCTGCTATTGGCTAAGGGAGTAGAGGCCAGTGACGCATTGTTTCATGTAGTCTCGCGTCTGCAATACGAACAACTACAACAGCTTCGAAAAAAGAGTAACGCCTGAAACTATCATGAGAAATGAAATGAGACCACTGAACAAAAACCTGTCTGTGCACACCGCAAGATAGTTATTTCAACAGCAGGACTTAATAGTTAGATTGCGTTTTCCTCTTTCCCCGGAACATGTGTGGACGTGCGGATCTCTTTAAACAACAGCGTGGTGTACATTACAGAGACAATAACAAGTTAACTTTTAGGTTATGGTACACTTAACTCACACTTAAATAGAAAAGTCTGACAATCTTTTTTTTCGTTAAGCTTAATATGTCATTTTAAGAAAAATGAAGTGAGAAATACAGACATTATGATTTTATTGATGAAATACACTGCATGTCAAAATATTACAGTTCATGAGGTGAAGGTCGGGTGTAGGTATGAAATAAACCACGACAGGGTGTGCCTTCAACCACAAGCTGACCAATCATTTCTGAGGCTGTTTTCACACCGATGGCATCATTTCCCTCGATTGTAAACCAGCATTAGATGACACGTGGACTAAACGAGTTCCGTGTCAGTTTGCGCAGTGCCGCAGCCCTTCCGGTCCGCGGCGAGCACAATAGAATTCAATACCGAACCCGACCGTGTTTAAAAACCCAACGGGTGTGTCAGCAGAGAGCAGCAGAGATTTTAATTGTGTTTAAAATATGTTTCTGAAATCGGAGGGTAGTGGTGAGATGTATCTGTTGTGTCTAATTTAAACATTGCATCCTCACTAGTCAGTTTTATAAGGCGATATTTAGTTTAATAAGTAGATGCCGCTGTTGCACATATATATATGTAAGGGAGTGTACTAGTCTAACAAAAACAAGGAGGCTTTAGGACCCTGGGGTTAGGCTAGGGCATTCCATGTTACTATGACTGAAGGCAATAGGGAGCCATCTTGGTAAAGACATCCTACATTGAATAATGCACTGACTAATTAAAGATAATGGGAAATGCCAATCAGCTGCGTCTGATCTTGGTGGAGATATAAATGAACCTCAGGTGGGTTATTGGATGTGGGAGTTTGGAGAAAGTCAGGAAGTGGATTGTGAGTTAAAACATAAAGCAGATGAAGTATTTGGATTACTGGTAAATGGACTAGCCACCTGGTTATAGTTAGTTTTTTTTAAAGTATAGGCAGTACTCCAAAGGGAGGTAGGGGTTCTCTTTTGTTTGTTTTGTGAAGAGAATAAATATACAGGCACTGTCCTGTTTCCATTTTAAAAAGTTGTTGGAGTGCTTTATTTTTCAGATATGACAGGATTGGTGAAGCTGTCCGCATAAAACAATGCAGACCAGTGCCCACTTCATTACAGTATAT
Organism: Acipenser ruthenus; assembly: GCF_902713425.1. NCBI lineage: Eukaryota > Metazoa > Chordata > Actinopteri > Acipenseriformes > Acipenseridae > Acipenser > Acipenser ruthenus. Next base: position 7,924,376 of record NC_081236.1, on the reverse strand, counting down.
CCTCCACAGGCTCTCTGCTTACAATTGCAATGAATCAATACTGAGTCCTGCCATTGTCCATAAACTGCAACACACACTGAGAGCCATTTCAACCAGCTTCTCTCTATAACCCTAACCCTAACCCATGCACTGCTCCACACACTGAGAGCCATTTCAACCAGCTTCTCTCTATAACCCTAACCCTAACCCATGCACTGCAACACACACTGAGAGCCATTTCAACCAGCTTCTCTCTATAACCCTAACCCTAACCCATGCACTGCAACACACACTGAGAGCCATTTCAACCAGCTTCTCTCTATAACCCTAACCCTAACCCATGCACTGCAACACACACTGAGAGCCATTTCAACCAGCTTCTCTCTATAACCCTAACCCATGCACTGCAGCACACACTGAGAGCCATTTCAACCAGCTTCTCTCTATAACCCTAACCCTAACCCATGCACTGCTCCACACACTGAGAGCCATTTCAACCAGCTTCTCTCTATAACCCTAACCCTAACCCATGCACTGCAACACACACTGAGAGCCATTTCAACCAGCTTCCCTCTATAACCCTAACCCTAACCCATGCACTGCAACACACACTGAGAGCCATTTCAACCAGCTTCTCTCTATAACCCTAACCCATGCACTGCAACACACACTGAGAGCCATTTCAACCAGCTTCTCTCTATAACCCTAACCCTAACCCATGCACTGCAACACACACTGAGAGCCATTTCAACCAGCTTCTCTCTATAACCCTAACCCATGCACTGCAACACACACTGAGAGCCATTTCAACCAGCTTCTCTCTATAACCCTAACCCATGCACTGCAACACACACTGAGAGCCATTTCAACCAGCTTCTCTCTATAACCCTAACCCTAACCCATGCACTGCAACACACACTGAGAGCCATTTCAACCAGCTTCTCTCTCTAACCCTAACCCTAACCCATGCACTGCAACACACACTGAGAGCCATTTCAACCAGCTTCTCTCTATAACCCTAACCCTAACCCATGCACTGCAACACACACTGAGAGCCATTTCAACCAGCTTCTCTCTATAACCCTAACCCTAACCCATGCACTTCTCCACACACTGAGAGTCATTTCAACCAGCTTCTCTCTATAACCCTAACCCATGCACTGCAACACACACTGAGAGCCATTTCAACCAGCTTCTCTCTATAACCCTAACCCTAACCCATGCGCTGCTCCACACACTGAGAGCCATTTCAACCAGCTTCTCTCTATAACCCTAACCCTAACCCATGCACTGCAACACACACTGAGAGCCATTTCAACCAGCTTCTCTCTATAACCCTAACCCATGCACTGCAACACACACTGAGAGCCATTTCAACCAGCTTCTCTCTATAACCCTAACCCTAACCCATGCGCTGCTCCACACACTGAGAGCCATTTCAACCAGCTTCTCTCTATAACCCTAACCCTAACCCATGCACTGCAACACACACTGAGAGCCATTTCAACCAGCTTCCCTCTATAACCCTAACCCTAACCCATGCACTGCAACACACACTGAGAGCCATTTCAACCAGCTTCTCTATAACCCTAACCCTAACCCATGCACTGCAACACACACTGAGAGCCATTTCAACCAGCTTCTCTCTATAACCCTAACCCATGCACTGCAACACACACTGAGAGCCATTTCAACCAGCTTCTCTCTATAACCCTAACCCTAACCCATGCACTGCTCCACACACTGAGAGCCATTTCAACCAGCTTCTCTCTATAACCCTAACCCTAACCCATGCACTGCAACACACACTGAGAGCCATTTCAACCAGCTTCCCTCTATAACCCTAACCCTAACCCATGCACTGCAACACACACTGAGAGCCATTTCAACCAGCTTCTCTCTATAACCCTAACCCTAACCCATGCACTGCAACACACACTGAGAGCCATTTCAACCAGCTTCTCTCTATAACCCTAACTCTAACCCATGCACTGCTCCACACACTGAGAGCCATTTCAACCAGCTTCTCTCTCTAACCCTAACCCTAACCCATGCACTGCAACACACACTGAGAGCCATTTCAACCAGCTTCTCTCTCTAACCCTAACCCTAACCCATGCACTGCAACACACACTGAGAGCCATTTCAACCAGCTTCTCTCTATAACCCTAACCCTAACCCATGCACTGCTCCACACACTGAGAGCCATTTCAACCAGCTTCTCTCTATAACCCTAACCCTAACCCATGCACTGCAACACACACTGAGAGCCATTTCAACCAGCTTCTCTCTATAACCCTAACCCTAACCCATGCACTGCTCCACACACTGAGAGCCATTTCAACCAGCTTCTCTCTATAACCCTAACCCTAACCCAAGCACTGCAACACACACTGAGAGCACTGGCAACACACACTGAGATACACAGGCAGGCTGCTGATAATCAGATCAATAGTTCTAACTGTGATACACAGGCAGGCTGCTGATAATCAGATCACTAGTTCTAACTGTGATACACAGGCAGGCTGCTGATAATCAGATCACTAGTTCTAACTGTGATACACAGGCAGGCTGCTGATAATCAGATCACTAGTTCTAACTGTGATACACAGGCAGGCTGCTGATAATCAGATCACTAGTTCTAACTGTGATACACAGACAGGCTGCTGATAATCAGATCACTAGTTCTAACTGTGATACACAGGCAGGCTGCTGATAATCAGATCACTAGTTCTAACTGTGATACACAGACAGGCTGCTGATAATCAGATCACTAGTTCTAACTGTGATACACAGGCAGGCTGCTGATAATCAGATCACTAGTTCTAACTGTGATACACAGGCAGGCTGCTGCTACACTGGTGACACTGAAGTGATTGTGATGCAATATAAATGAGATCCTTTTTATTCTCATGATGTTTTTCAACTCCCTCCCTGCCACCCAATATTCCCCCCCCCCCCCCCCCCCCCACCACCACCCACACACACACACACATGCCTAGCAGGGCTTTTGCATTTCCACACTGCCACACAAGTATACAATTGTAGACAAATGCACTGAATCTAAAATACCCAGATCAGTAGTTTTGTAATAGCTGCTAAAGGCTCAATTAATAGAGAAGACACACACCTCTACAGCACCAATATCATGTATATAAATATTCACAATTAATTGGTGAGGCAGTTCTCATATAATATAACAGCAATCATATAGACCACATATCTAAATGGTATTTTAGTAAACCACTTGGTTAAGGTTGGCAACACAAACAGTAACAGATGAATCATCAAACAAGATCTGCAGTTTACCAGCAAACATCTATCCCAGAGTAGCACCAACCCCCCTTTCTCTTTCCTTACTGAGGATACCATAACATCTATCCCAGTGTAGCACCAACCCCCCTTTCTCTTTCCTTACTGATACCATAACATCTATCCCAGTGTAGCACCAACCCCCCTTTCTCTTTCCTTACTGAGGATACCATAACATCTATCCCAGTGTAGCACCAACCCCCCTTTCTCTATCCTTACTGAGGATACCATAACATCTATCCCAGTGTAGCACCAACCCCCCTTTCTCTTTCCTTACTGAGGATACCATAACATCTATCCCAGTGTAGCACCAACCCCCCTTTCTCTATCCTTACTGAGGATACCATAACATCTATCCCAGTGTAGCACCAACCCCCCTTTCTCTATCCTTACTGAGGATACCAGAACATCTATCCCAGTGTAGCACCAACCCCCCTTTCTCTATCCTTACTGAGGATACCATAACATCTATCCCAGTGTAGCACCAACCCCCCTTTCTCTTTCCTTACTGAGGATACCATAACATCTATCCCAGTGTAGTACCAACCCCCCTTTCTCTATCCTTACTGAGGATACCATAACATCTATCCCAGTGTAGCACCAACCCCCCTTTCTCTATCCTTACTGAGGATACCATAACATCTATCCCAGTGTAGCACCAACCCCCCTTTCTCTTTCCTTACTGAGGATACTGTAAAGCAGTCACTGTCACTCAAACACTTGTCTTGTTTTCCAGGGAAATGAAGATGAGATTCCTGGGGAGGACCTGTCTCATTGTCTTGAGTTTGCTACCAGCTGTTTCTACACAGAGAGGTGAGAGGGACTGTAGAAATGAAACTGATGAAGAGACACATCACTAATGCTAACCTGAAGATCTTTCAATGGGACAGATCCACTGACATGCAAGATCACAATTTCAGAGATGTGCTGTTTTTATGGGAAGGGGAATTGTAGTTCAATTTGCCTGTTCAGTCACCTCTAACTAACAGTGCACTGGGGCTTTGGTTGAGTTTCACACCAGTGAGTCTAATGCACCAGCTTTCATAGCTGGATGTTTAGTGTAGAAGTCCCAGGGTCACAGCTTATAGCTCATATCTCATAGCTGGATGTTTAGTGTAGAAGTCCCAGGGTCACAGCCTGTAGCTCATATCTCATAGCTGGATGTTTAGTGTAGAAGTCCCAGGGTCACAGCTTATAGCTCATATCTCATAGCTGGATGTTTAGTGTAGAAGTCCCAGGGTCACAGCTTAGAGCTCATATCTCATAGCTGGATGTTTAGTGTAGAGCTCCCAGGGTCACAGCTTATAGCTCATATCTCATAGCTGGATGTTTAGTGTAGAAGTCCCAGGGTCACAGCTCATATCTCATATCTCATAGCTGGATGTTTAGTGTAGAAGTCCCAGGGTCACAGCTTATAGCTCATATCTCATAGCTGGATGTTTAGTGTAGAAGTCCCAGGGTCACAGCTTATAGCTCATATCTCATAGCTGGATGTTTAGTGTAGAAGTCCCAGGGTCACAGCTTATAGCTCATATCTCATAGCTGGATGTTTAGTGTAGAGCTCCCAGGGTCACAGCCTGTAGCTCATATCTCATAGCTGGATGTTTAGTGTAGAAGTCCCAGGGTCACAGCTTAGAGCTCATATCTCATAGCTGGATGTTTAGTGTAGAGCTCCCAGGGTCACAGCTTATAGCTCATATCTCATAGCTGGATGTTTAGTGTAGAGCTCCCAGGGTCACAGCTTATAGCTCATATCTCATAGCTGGATGTTTAGTGTAGAGCTCCCAGGGTCACAGCTTATAGCTCATATCTCATAGCTGTTCGCTGCTTCTTCTTCTACTAGGGTACTGTTTGAGTAAATGCTTGTTTGTTTCTAATTGCCAGTGTTTTGTTTTTCAGATGGCAGCTCTGTTGTTGGCTCTGATCAGCCCCTCATCGCCTCTCCTGATGAAGATGTCATCCTGCCCTGTCACATCACCCCCAGTCTTAGTGCTGTGGACATGGAAGTGAGGTGGTACAGAGAGAACATCAATATCCCAGTTCATTTATATGACCATCAAACGGATTGGGCAGATGATCAGGACAGTGCCTATCGGGGCCGCACTGCTCTCTCTAGATTGGGGCTGCAGGAAGGCATTCTGTCTCTGAACCTGAGAAATCTCCGTCACACTGATAGTGGGGTCTATTCCTGCTATGCCACTGATGGAGCCTGGTATGGACAAGGAAAGACTGAACTGATAGTCAGAGGTCAGTGCTGAATTGCAGTGTGTTTTCATGTGAAATAACACCTCCATATCCTGGAGACCTGGCTGGTGTGTCTATCTGTGTGTGTCTCACCGTCTCTATTCCCTGACCGTCTATCTGTGTGTGTCTCACTGTCTCTATTCCCTGACAGCTCTGGGGACCCAGCCCTCAATCTCTATGAACTTTATACAAGGAGAGCAGACCTGGCTGGTGTGTCTATCTGTGTGTGTCTCACTGTATCTATTCCCTGACAGTCTATCTGTGTGTGTCTCACTGTCTCTATTCCCTGACAGTCTATCTGTGTATGTCTCACTGTCTCTATTCCCTGACAGCTCTGGGGACCCAGCCCTCAATCTCTATGGACTCTACACAAGGAGAGCAGACCTGGCTGGTGTGTCTATCTGTGTGTGTCTCACTGTCTCTATTCCCTGACAGTCTATCTTGTGTGTGTCTCACTGTCTCTATTCCCTGACAGCTCTGGGGACCCAGCCCTCAATCTCTATGGACTCTACACAAGGAGAGCAGACCTGGCTGGTGTGTCTATCTGTGTGTGTCTCACTGTCTCTATTCCCTGACAGTCTATCTTGTGTGTGTCTCACTGTCTCTATTCCCTGACAGCTCTGGGGACCCAGCCCTCAATCTCTATGGACTCTACACAAGGAGAGCAGACCTGGCTGGTGTGTCTATCTGTGTGTGTCTCACTGTCTCTATTCCCTGACAGTCTATCTGTGTGTGTCTCACTGTCTCTATTCCCTGACAGTCTATCTGTGTGTGTCTCACTGTCTCTATTCCCTGACAGTCTATCTGTGTGTGTCTCACTGTCTCTATTCCCTGACAGTCTATCTGTGTGTGTCTCACTGTCTCTATTCCCTGACAGCTCTGGGGACCCAGCCCTCAATCTCTATGGACTCTACACAAGGAGAGCAGACCTGGCTGGTGTGTCTATCTGTGTGTGTCTCACTGTCTCTATTCCCTGACAGTCTATCTGTGTGTGTCTCACTGTCTCTATTCCCTGACAGTCTATCTGTGTGTGTCTCACTGTCTCTATTCCCTGACAGTCTATCTGTGTGTGTCTCACTGTCTCTATTCCCTGACAGTCTATCTTGTGTGTGTCTCACTGTCTCTATTCCCTGACAGCTCTGGGGACCCAGCCCTCAATCTCTATGGACTCTACACAAGGAGAGCAGACCTGGCTGGTGTGTCTATCTGTTACACCCCAGGGAATTATGCATAGAAAAAATCAAAATTATGCACAGAGAAAAATAGAAATTATGCAAAATGATGCAGTATCTTTACAAGTTTATTCAAAGTAACAGAAGTATTAGGATTGTAACGATATTGGGACCCCACTATAACAAATCGATAATATTTTTAATGAAATCGAATATTCCATGAAATTAAAAACGTGTCTTGTATATATTAACTTACTGTCAAGAATGTAATCTGTGTTGTTGCTTGTAACAGGGCGAGGAGCCCTGTACAGTGTTTTGTTTGTTTATTTTTAGAACGGGGTCTCCCCCTCCGCCCCTGTGCAGGTTATTGTTTTGTATTTATTTGTTTTTGTATTAATGTATATATGACGGTGAAGCGCTGTATGTTTTGTTATTGTTTATTTGTATTTATGTATTGACAGCGTAGCCGCATTGCTTGTTTTGTTATTGTATGGTGTAGTAGCGTGGATGGGTAGCCCCATCTACAGTAATTTAAAAACCTCGTGCAGAAGGTGGCCATCTCCCAAATTAATTGAGTAATTTGTTGCTAATCGGGAGATGGTCACCTGCATGAAAGCCTGCAGCTCTCTGCACTCGGGGTGGGGTGTTAGGAGCGAGAGCGGGGAGAGCGAGAGAGAAACGAAACTTAAAAAAAAAAAAAAAAAAACACCAAAGGATCAGTAAAGGCTATTGCCCAGCCTGATCGTGATGTTTCTGTTCGAGATTTTGTTTTTGTTTTAACTCTTTTTTGCTCTGTGAGCACTGTGTTTTGTGTTTTAAAATATTTATTTTATTTTTGTATTATTTAAATAAAAGGCTCCGCCACGTCTTTATTTTGAACTGCAGTACTTCCATGGTGTCTGTTATTCCCTTCCTTCTTCTGACCTGACGTCACGTCCACCCTGTCACATTGCTTCTAAAAGCTGTTGAGAATATGCGTCTGTGAACAAATACAGGGTGATGCTGCAGAAATCAAGAGTAACCTGCTTTTATTAATTTATTTTATACATATTATTTTGTTTAAAATCAGTCCCATCTGCAGCCGTCTGTCTCGAGTGAAGCTAATAATATTTAACATTACTGCGCTGTCACGTGCCGCTGTTTCAGAAAGTTTGTTTTTGTTGTTGTTTGTTTCTGGTTAAATACCAGAACACAACCTGCTTGTCAGGCACGTGGCTCTCTACATCATGAAGCAGATTGATTAGTCCTGTACATCATGTATGAAAGAGAGATTCCACATGTCTTGGTTGCGATGTGGGCAGTAAGTCAGTTAATAATAAATCCACATCCATGTATGAAATATTCTACATATTCAAGTATGGAGACGCAAACCGAAAATGATCAGCCAGAGAATGTGTTGCTGTGGAAAGTTCAGTTGCAGGAAAGGGTAGCTACCTCTAATGTACTGTTTGGAAAAATTACACTGTAGTTGTATTCACTGAAGATAATGCAAATCTAAGTGGCTATGCAAAGTCATGTAAAGTTTTAATGACAGCAAAAAGTGAAATGCGTCTCTGCAGCTTTGGCACACTGGCCAGGGACTGCTGCATTCACCAGAAGCTGGGCTACGTAATTCATAAACTGTAACCTCAACAGCAAATTAAAAAAAATAAAAGAAAGAGAGAATTATTTCCATGTGAATAGGCCATGGTGTTAATGTAGTTTTTTTTCTCCTTTGGACAGTGGGGTTTTTTCTTTGGTTTTACACTGAAAATTCATCAGATTTTACACAAAACAAGGCTAGTGATGGCAGGAATATGACAATTGGAGAGTGCTATATTTAAATGGCAATGTATTTATCAAACATGTCTTAAAACATCGGGATTTGTTTGAAGGAGTTGTTTATACCATGCTCTATAAAAAGAGGACTTGCTGTCTCGTTAAACTGTTACTGTGAGGGAAGGTTTTTTTTATTATTTTTTAAAGCATTTTAAATAAAATTTATAATTAAAGTTCGGGAGGAGAGTCAGACACCAATCTCTGCGTCACAAAATTAAATCATTCAATTTACACATTAGTTAATTAAGATTGTTAGCACTATAAATACCCTCTTCACTTATCTCTCAGTTGCGTTTCGATTTCATCGTAAATGCACGCATCATGGTCAGTGTTCTGGATTATTCCGTTTCGGATGATGATCTGTTTGCAGTTTCCCCGGAGCCAAATCCACCAACCGGTTCAACCAGCCCTTCCCGGGCCAACTCCACGACAACTTCGGTCAGCGGCATTTACCACTCCAAACTCCTCTGCCCAGATGTCTGCTTCTCCTGTCTGCCATTGTTCCTGCCTGGCCACTCGTTCCTCCGCAACTCCTGAAATCAGAGACTGGACGATCTCCCGGCTCCAGCTTTATCTTCGTAGCAACAACATCCCATTCAAATCTACAGCACATAAGGAGAATTAGTTTACTTTATTTCTCTCCATTCTGCAGCATCCTTCCCGTCGCAGGCGCTATGACGTCAGCACTGATCGTTGATTTATCCAGTGTTGCCAAGTCTCCTGACAAAACAAGCCCAACCCATGTCAGTATGGGTGTATCTACAAATTCCAACCCGCGACTCTCAAGAAACAAGCCCAATTCCGCTTATTATAAGCGGACTTGAAACACCTCGCCCCGCACCGACTGCATCTCCACGAAGCGCGTCTACATCCGGAAAACTCCAAAGGCTGGGCCGCAGCACCTGTCAATCAAAGGCTTATTCTGCAGGTCCTGAGCATTCTGGCTCCAACTATAACCTTTCAGGTTACCTCCCCTCACTGCAGGCGTCCAGCAGGCCCCTGCAATGACCTCGCTGGCCACTATGGGCGTCCAGCAGGCCCTCATAGTGATCCTTTTTCTGTGAAATGCTTGTCTTTCTGCTCATCAGCAGTTTTGAGCATTTGTATCCAGAGTCTGTGTTTACAGTTAGGAGCGGCTGCTCCCGCGAGCCACCCCGGGGTTTCGACACCTGCCAATGTTGTCTAATATGCAACTGTAACCTTTCTGGACACCCCCTCATCACTGCAGGCGTCCAGCAGGCCCCCATAGTGCTCCGTTCTCCTCCAACTATAACCTTTCAAGTTACCTCCCCTCACTGCAGGCGTCCAGCAGGCCCCTCTGGCCACTGAGCGTCCAGTGACCCACATAGTGGTCCCTTCTCTGTCAAACGGTTTTCTTCCAGCTGCCCCCTTCTATTCCTTACTTCAAATGGTTGCCCAGCAGGGCCCCGCTTTTCCATTCACTCTTCCGTCCTTCCCAGCGATCCTCTAAACGTAACCTTTTAGGTTACCTTCCCCTCACTGCAGGCGGCATACTCTTAATCAAAATTGCTGGGAAAAACGCATGACTGGCTAAAGCCGATATATCAAACACATTTAAAATCATGCCCATTGAGCCTGCCCTCAGGGGATCGTATTGTTTCTATTTCCACTTTTCTGTCCGGTCCCCCTCCTACCAAATGCAATCTTCTGTCCCTCCTAGGCCATTTAAACTACATAAGAACATAAGAAAGTTTACAAACGAGAGGAGGCCATTCGGCCCATCTTGCTCATTTGGTTGTTAGTAGCTTATTGATCCCAGAATCTCATCAAGCAGCTTCTTGAAGGATCCCAGGGTGTCAGCTTCAACAACATTACTGGGGAGTTGGTTCCAGACCCTCACAATTCTCTGTGTAAAAAAGTGCTTCCTATTTTCTGTTCTGAATGCCCCTTTATCTAATCTCCATTTGTGACCCGTGGTCCTTGTTTCTTTCTTTTTTCAGGTCAAAAAAGTCCCCTTTGTCGACATTGTCTATACCTTTTAGGATTTTGAATGTTTGAATCAGATCACCGCGTAGCCTTCTTTGTTCAAGACTGAATAGATTCAATTCTTTTAGCCTATCTGCATACGACATGCCTTTTAAATCCGGGATAATTCTGGTTGCTCTTCTTTGCACTCTTTCTAGAGCAGCAATATCCTTTTTTAAGGAGGTGACCAGAACTGAACACAATATTCTAGGTGAGGTCTTACTAATGCATTGTAAAGTTTCAACATTACTTCCCTTGATTTAAATTCAACACTTCTCACAATATATCCAAGCATCTTGTTGGCCTTTTTTATAGCTTCCCCACATTGTCTAGATGAAGACATTTCTGAGTCAACATAAACTCCTAGGTCTTTTTCATAGATTCCTTCTTCAATTTCAGTATCTCCCATATGATATTTATAATGCACATTTTTATTGCCCGCATGCAATACTTTACACTTTTCTCTATTAAATGTCATTTGCCATGTGTCTGCCCAGTTCTGAATGCTGTCTAGATTTTGAATGACATTTGCTGCTGCAACAGTGTTTTCCACTCCTATTTTTGTGTCGTGTGCAAATTTAACAAGTTTGCTTACTATACCAGAATCTAAATCATTAATGTAGATTAGGAATAGCAGAGGACCTAATACTGATCCCTGTGGTACACCACTGGTTACCTCGCTCCATTTTGAGGTTTCTCCTCTAATCAGTACTTTCTATTTTCTACATGTTAACCACTCCCTAATCCATGTGCATGCATTTCCTCGAATCCCTACTGCGTTCAGTTTGAGAATTAATCTTTTATGCGGGACTGTCAAAGTTTTCTGGAAATTTAAATAAACCATGTCGTATGCTTTGCAATTTGTACGCAATGAGGATAATTCCTCAAGGCAGAGCTTTTATCTCCTACCTTCTCTTGATTTGATCCCTCCTGTTGATTCCCTCAATGATGTCATACTCTTGGATCCTTTTTGCCGCGAGGAACTCCGCCTGTGGGAGCTCCTACTAAAAGAATGGAACGGCTTTACTTTCTTTTACGATGACTGTCTCCTGCTGCACGAAGACATTCAGCTGTTCACAGATGCAGCTCCCTCTCTTGGCTTTGGAGGATACTACAAGGGAAAATGGTTTTCTGCTCCATGGCCCGACGAATTCAGCATCATTCCTATAACCGATCACTCCTCGTCATTGCGAAAAATGTATCCATTTGCTGTAGCCGCATTCCTTTAGGGGGTCTTCCTGGGCTCAAAATCCATTCTTCTCCGCTCACATAATTCACCTACAGTCTAAATCTTTAACAAGGTCATTCATCCTCCCACCATATAATGAGAATATTCAGAAGGATTACCTGTCTGTTACTCATCAGTTCATTCTCAGAGCTCAACACATTCTCGGCCACCTGAATATAATCGCCGATTCTCTTTCTCGTTTCCAAACGCAGAGATTCAGAGCATTAGCTCCTGAAGCCAACCTCCTACCAACTCAGATTGCTCCCTTTTCAGACCTGACATTCATGTGAGCCACCTGCTGCATTCCCTGATTCTGCAGGCTCAAGAAACAACTCTTCTCAGCATCACTCCCCGCTTACCGCAAATGTGCTGGTCATCCTGAAATTGATTTAAAACTTCACTTTGCATTCAACATTCCCTTCCCTTCATTTTCAATGCCCGTAGTGTCATCCTATATTATGTCCCTTAAGAATAGAGCTATAAGAGTTTCCTCCATCAAAATTTCAATTTCCAGCATCCAGTTTTTCTACAAACTCATTTTCAGTGTCCCAGCTCTACACTCAGCAACTCACAAATTTCACTAATCCTGAAAGGGCTTCAACGACCAGAATCTCTTTCTCCCCCTGCTTGCCTACCTATCACCATCAACGTACTCTCTTGGTGCCTCTCTCATGCTCCAGCTGCTCCTCCCTGTTTTAGATCAAACCTTAAACCCCTTTTCTCTTAGCCTTCTTGGGTTCCTTAGGTGCTCAGAGTCCACATCGCTCTCAAATTCAACCCCCAGATTCACCCCTTCATCTCCTACCTAGCAATCACCTCATCTTTCTCAGGGCGCATCACCCTCAGACCCGCTGTTTATTAACGAAAACTGAACAATCGTCACCCGACACTGGTTCTTCTTTCACCTTTTCATCTGATTTATTTCCAGGTCCGGATTCGCAGCTGAGCAGTTTTCCGGTCCTTCCTTCAGAATCGTAGCAGCTTCTTGCCACAGAGTTCCAGACTCTCTTATCAAATGGTTAGGTCGTTGATCCTCCAGTGCTTACCAAGTTTACATTAGAACAAATATTACGGATCCTAAAAATACTTTTACAGAAATGTTCTCTTAAGCGTTAGTAGCCTGCCTGGAGGAAGGGCAATCGAATCAGCCATGGATTCCCAGAGGTTTTTTTCCCAAAAATGGGTTTTGTTTTCCTCTCCTGCGCGCTGATGATCATTTGTTAAAGGTTGGCTAAACCTTCAAGTGGGCTTGTGGCAATGTGCCCCGCCCCTGTGTGCATGTGTGTGTTAAGTGTTGTATGTTGCGTGTGTTAATGTTGGTGTATAGAGATTGGTACACGGGATATAAACGGGTCTGTGTTTCACGTGTATTTAAAAATGTAGATTTGTATTTAGGCACGAGGAGGGCACAAATCACTTCACATGCTGGTTAAATGTAATATGTGAGCGGGGTTGCATGTAATGAATTCACGTGCTGGGATTCAAGTGAATAATTAATTGGTAATTGAATCCCAGCACAACAGTATATATAGACACATTTTCATTCACTCAGGGTTGGGTGTTCGAGAGTGGAGAACGGGAGAGAGAGAAGGAGAAAGAAAAGCAAAATAAAACGTAAAGTGTTTGTTCTCACCGTGTTTGTTTGTCTCCGTGCACCGTTTGTTAAGTGTTAGTTCGTTTTGTTTGACTGTTTATTTTGGCCTCAAGTGCCGTGTCCTGTTTTTGTATTCTCTTATTTTTGTTTATTAAATGCTGAGCACAACCAAGTGCTCAGCTTCACCAACCTCACTGTCTCTGTCTGTTACTTCCTGTTTCTGGTCTGACGTCACCCACTGCAGCCGTCTTTGTGACAGGGCTATATTCAATACTAATCACGGCATTGAGACCGGCTTGTTCTTTTTGGGGGTCTCAGCCTCGTCCAGTCGGCCAGGCAGCGAGCCCTCAAACCAGGTTAGGTTTGATGCCAAATGAATGTGTATATATAACATACTTCTCTGTAAAATCACATACTCCGCATTCTCCACAATAAATATTTGTACTAAAACATTTTGTGATTGGTGTTTGTCCCGAACTACTGAACTATAATGATCGATAATCACTGTTAGAATTTGCATGGTAATCGATGTCAAAGTCAGGGTTTCATTTATAACACTGAAAAGCGTTGTGCAGTTGTATTGGGTTCTTCTATCATACTAGATATCAAAATACTAATAGAATACAATGGATTTGTTTTTTAACACAAAGTCTTTCTAAATTCCAAGATTGTAATAAAGGAACACCAGCTCTTTCAGTTTGTCTTCCAAAAGAGAACGCCTCTGATCGAACAAGACAAGATTACACAGCGAGCTGCTGCGCTCAGCATCAGCTGTATTTGTTACTGCATTGATGTATCTGAATTTCTGAAAGTGAATGTTTTCAAATTAGAGCTCTGGATCGCATTGGTGCCAGCTTCGCAGTGTGCAAAGCAAAGCAAATCTTTTGCTGATGTATTTGCAACATGGGACCTTTGTCGTGGCATTTTCTGGCAAAATCGATCCATGTTCCCTTTATCCTCAGTGTGATCCAACATGTTTCCCTGTCCTTCTCTGTTAACGGCGATATTATTTAATATTACGAGCCTATGCATGGTGATACATTTTATGCGTAAAATTATACGGGCGCGTAATTCCCCGGTGTGTGTAATCTGCCTCTATGGACTCTACACAAGGAGAGCAGACCTGGCTGGAGTGTCTATCTGTGTGTGTCTCACTGTCTCTATTCCCTGACAGTCTATCTGTGTGTGTCTCACTGTCTCTATTCCCTGACAGTCTATCTTGTGTGTGTCTCACTGTCTCTATTCCCTGACAGCTCTGGGGACCCAGCCCTCAATCTCTATGGACTCTACACAAGGAGAGCAGACCCGGCTGGTGTGCAGATCAGAGGGGTGGAGCCCGGAACCTGAAGTGATCTGGAGAGACAGGGATGGCAACAATGTGACATCACTGTCCAGCCCAACAGTGCAGAGGGACAGTCAGGGGCTCCTCAGTGTCAGCAGCGACATCAAAATCAAACAGCAGTCCAACGTGTTCTCCTGTCTGGTTAGAAGTAAAACACCCAAACCAGACTGGGAATCCAAACTCCACATATCCAGTGAGTATCACATGTTTGTGGATTGAGCCTGACTGACACTGACCATAGATTACAGTCATCATGATGGGGCATCAACATCTGAATCAAACACATGAACTAGTGGACCAGTCAATATCTGAATCAAACACATGAACTAGTGGACCAGTCCATATCTGAATCAAACACATGAACTAGTGGACCAGTCAATATCTGAATCAAACACATGAACTAGTGGACCAGTCAATATCTGAATCAAACACATGAACTAGTGGACCAGTCAATATCTGAATCAAACACATGAACTAGTGGACCAGTCAATATCTGAATCAAACACATGAACTAGTGGACCAGTCAATATCTGAATCAAACACATGAACTAGTGGACCAGTCAATATCTGAATCAAACACATTTGTTGGTGGGGGTGGGAGTTAATGGGCAGTCCTCCATTTTGACTCTCTGGGGTGTTTGGAGGGGTGTGTGGAATGCTCACTATGAGGGGTGTGTCTCAGTGTTGGGAGGGGTGTGTGGAATGCTCACTATGAGGGGTGTGGTCAGTGTTGGGAGGGGTGTGTGGAATGCTCACTATGAGGGGTGTGGTCAGTGTTGGGAGGGGTGTGTGGAATGCTCACTATGAGGGGTGTGGTCAGTGTTGGGAGGGGTGTGTGGAATGCTCACTATGAGGGGGTGTGGTCAGTGTTGGGAGGGGTGTGTGCAATGCTCACTATGAGGGGGTGTGGTCAGTGTTGGGAGGGGTGTGTGGAATGCTCACTATGAGGGGTGTGGTCAGTGTTGGGAGGGGTGTGTGGAATGCTCACTATGAGGGGGTGTGGTCAGTGTTGGGAGGGGTGTGTGCAATGCTCACTATGAGGGGGTGTGGTCAGTGTTGGGAGGGGTGTGTGGAATGCTCACTATGAGGGGTGTGGTCAGTGTTGGGAGGGGTGTGTGGAATGCTCACCATGAGGGGGTGTGGTCAGTGTTGGGAGGGGTGTGTGCAATGCTCACTATGAGGGGTGTGGTCAGTGTTGGGAGGGATGCGTGGAATGCTCACTATGAGGGGTGTGGTCAGTGTTGGGAGGGGTGTGTGGAATGCTCACTATGAGGGGTGTGGTCAGTGTTGGGAGGGGTGTGTGGAATGCTCACTATGAGGGGGTGTGGTCAGTGTTGGGAGGGGTGTGTGGAATGCTCACTATGAGGGGTGTGGTCAGTGTTGGGAGGGGTGTGTGGAATGCTCACTATGAGGGGGTGTGGTCAGTGTTGGGAGGGGTGTGTGCAATGCTCACTATGAGGGGTGTGGTCAGTGTTGGGAGGGGTGTGTGGAATGCTAACTATGACGGGTGTGGTCAGTGTTGGGAGGGATGTGTGGAATGCTCACTATGAGGGGTGTGGTCAGTGTTGGGAGGGGTGTGTGGAATGCTCACTATGAGGGGTGTGGTCAGTGTTGGGAGGGGTGTGTGGAATGCTCACTATGAGGGGTGTGGTCAGTGTTGGGAGGGGTGTGTGGAATGCTCACTATGAGGGGTGTGGTCAGTGTTGGGAGGGGTGTGTGGAATGCTCACTATGAGGGGGTGTGGTCAGTGTTGGGAGGGGTGTGTGCAATGCTCACTATGAGGGGTGTGGTCAGTGTTGGGAGGGGTGTGTGGAATGCTAACTATGACGGGTGTGGTCAGTGTTGGGAGGGGTGTGTGGAATGCTCACTATGAGGGGGTGTGGCTCAGTGTTGGGAGGGGTGTGTGGAATGCTCACTATGAGGGGTGTGGTCAGTGTTGGGAGGGGTGTGTGGAATGCTCACTATGAGGGGTGTGTCTCAGTTTTGGGAGGGGTGTGTGGAATGCTCACTATGAGGGGGTGTGGTCAGTGTTGGGAGGGGTGTGTGGAATGCTCACTATGAGGGGTGTGGTCAGTGTTGGGAGGGGTGTGTGGAATGCTCACTATGAGGGGTGTGGTCAGTGTTGGGAGGGGTGTGTGGAATGCTCACTATGAGGGGTGTGGTCAGTTGTGGGAGGGGTGTGTGGAATGCTCACTATGAGGGGTGTGGTCAGTGTTGGGAGGGGTGTGTGGAATGCTCATTATGAGGGGTGTGGTCAGTTGTGGGAGGGGTGTGTGGAATGCTCACTATGAGGGGTGTGGTCAGTGTTGGGAGGGGTGTGTGGAATGCTCACTATGAGGGGTGTGGTTCAGTGTTGAGAGGGGTGTGTGGAATGCTCACTATGAGGGGGTGTGGTCAGTGTTGGGAGGGATGTGTGGAATGCTCACTATGAGGGGTGTGGTTCAGTGTTGGGAGGGGTTTGTGGAATGCTCACTATGAGGGGGTGTGGTCAGTGTTGGGAGGGGTGTGTGGAATGCTCACTATGAGGGGGTGTGGTCAGTGTTGGGAGCGGTGTGTGGAATGCTCACTATGAGGGGTGTGGTCAGTGTTGGGAGGGGTGTGTGGAATGCTCACTATGAGGGGTGTGGTCAGTGTTGGGAGGGGTGTGTGGAATGCTCACTATGAGGGGTGTGGTCAGTGTTGGGAGGGGGGGGGGGTGTGTTCCAGTGTGTTGAGCTGCTGTGTTGTTTTCCAGGTGATTTTTTCCCAGGAGTCTCTGGATGGATGGTGGCTTTCTTCTTGACTTTAGCTCTCAGTATTGGAGCCATTCCTGTGCTGGTGTTCCAATGGAGAAGAATGGATGGTATGAACTTTATCATTATCATGAGGCATTTCATATAGCTCTGTGCATTTTAAACATGTCAAACACGTTTACAATAATATGGACTGTTCTGTTTTTCTTCTAGCCATGGAGAGAAAGCTTGAGCCTAAGGGTAAGTAAAGCACTTAATGAAGAGATGCTGAAAACCCATTCCAGGTTTCTGCAGCAGTATCTTAAACTACCACACCCATAAATAAAGACATCCCTGGACCGGAAATCCAGCTCACTAGAAATGATTATAAATAATAATAAATATAATTGTTTTTATACTTGCAATTGTTATTTTATTGTTTCCAGAACCCTCTAAATTCAAATTTAAATTTTTAAAAAGTTGGGGGTTTTTTTGGAGACAAAGGCTTAGGAATATAAATATTTCCTTATGGAGGGATGTTGAAAATTGTAGCAATTTTAGTTTGTATGTTTCATATTCTTCGCAGACAGCAGATTCATTTTCACATGGACATCCTGTTCATTTAAATGGCTATGTTTTTCATACTGCAATTTAATCTGTACTGGAGCTGAAATAACCACACACTGTTCTGTCTGATTCATTTTAATCTATACTGGAGATGAAATAACCACACACTGTTCTGTCTGATTCATTTTAATCTATACTGGAGCTGAAATAACCACACGCTGTTCGGTCTGATTCATTTTAATCTGTACTGGAGCTGAAATAACCACACACTGTTCTGTCTGATTCATTTTAATCTGACCTGGAGCTGAAATAACCACACACTGTTCTGTCTGATTCATTTTAATCTGTACTGGAGCTGAAATAACCACACACTGTTCTGTCTGATTCATTTTAATCTATACTGGAGCTGAAATAACCACACACTGTTCTGTCTGATTCATTTTAATCTGTACTGGAGCTGAAATAACCATATACTGTTCTGTCTGATTCATTTTAATCTGTCCTGGAGCTGAAATAACCACACACTTTTGTCTGATTCTTTTTTTTAGCTGCTCAGCGCCTTCGTAAGGAACTTGGTAAGACCTGTTTTCATAACTTTATTTGTAGAATTACAGTAAATGTTTCTATCTGTCTATCTATCTATCTATATCTATCTACTCATGCTGTCTGTTTGTCACTGTGTCTGTCGGGAGTGCTTGCAGTGTGTGTGCAGAGTGTGGAGCTCAGAGTGAGTGAGGGGTTCTCCTCTGCGTGTGCAGAGTGCGGAGCTCAGAGTGAGTGAGGGGTTCTCCTCTGCATGTGCAGAGTGTGGAGCTCAGAGTGAGTGAGGGGTTCTCCTCTGTGTGTGCAGAGTGCGGAGCTCAGAGTGAGTGAGGGGTTCTCCTCTGCGTGTGGAGCTCAGAGTGAGTGAGGGGTTCTCCTCTGCGTGTGCAGAGTGTGGAGCTCAGAGTGAGTGAGGGGTTCTCCTCTGCGTGTGCAGAGTGCGAAGCTCAGAGTGAGTGAGGGGTTCTCCTCTGCGTGTGGAGCTCAGAGTGAGTGAGGGGTTCTCCTCTGCGTGTGCAGAGTGTGGAGCTCAGAGTGAGTGAGGGGTTCTCCTCTGCGTGTGCAGAGTGCGGTGCTCAGAGTGAGTGAGGGGTTCTCCTCTGCGTGTGCAGAGTGCGGAGCTCAGAGTGAGTGAGGGGTTCTCCTCTGTGTGTGCAGAGTGCGGAGCTCAGAGTGAGTGAGGGGTTCTCTGCGTGTGCAGAGTGAGTGAGGGGTCCTCCTCTGCTTTTATTTTCTTCTTTTTCACTTTTCATCATTTATT
Source organism: Acipenser ruthenus (assembly GCF_902713425.1). Lineage (NCBI taxonomy): Eukaryota > Metazoa > Chordata > Actinopteri > Acipenseriformes > Acipenseridae > Acipenser > Acipenser ruthenus. The sequence continues at coordinate 7,905,120 of NC_081236.1, read as the reverse complement.
TCTTATGTCATGGTTTTGTAAAAAGAAACTGATTAATAGTTGGGTCTTTTATAAATTAAATAATGGCCAAAGTAAGGGGGGGCCTAGGGGATCAAGTCCCAATTTTGAAAATATTACACAGAGAAATGGTATAAAAATTGTAGTGAATGTGTCTGTCCCTGTTGAGAAATGTGTGGTGGAACTTGGAAAAGTAATCAGGTGTGAGAATATCAAGTCGGCTTCACGTATGAACAAGTTTGTTGTCGTGTTCCTGAGTAATGAAACAATAGATTTGAAAATTTGTTCAGCAAGGTTTGGTTATTGATGGAGTGTTAGTGTCTGTTCTGCCTCTTGCGGCTCCCGCTAGGAAAATAACAATTTCTAATATTCCTCCTTTTCTGAAAAACTAACTTATAGTGAGAGAGCTAAGCCGTCATAGAAAAATAATGTGAAGCATTACAATGATTCCTCTGGGTTGTAAATCCCCTGAGTTAAAGCATGTAGTTTCTTTCAGAAGACAGTTATATATGCTTCTGAACGACCTGAATGGAAAGCTAAATGTAGCTTTCAGGTTTCGGGTGGATGGTAGCGAATACATCGTTTTTGCTTCTTCTGAAACAATGAAATGTTTTAAATGTGGCCGTAAAGGGCATATTGTGAAGAACTGCAAGAGGACTGTAGGAGAAACTGAAAGCGAGAGGGAAGAAGCCCCTGGGGAGCCAGGCTGATGGACTCACAGCGCTGTAGATAGAAGAGCAGAGCGAGAGACTGAAGAGCTCCAACCTGGTTTGGTTGAGTCTGGTGTGGTAGAAGGTGAAAGTGAGTTGCAGGAACCATCTGAAATAGACAGGAGGACGGGAGAAGCTGTGATTGTGACCGGGGCTGGAGAGATACCTGAAGTGGGGTTGTCAGGTGAGGGACAGGGTAGTGAGGGGAGAGAACAGATTGAGGGAATCACAGAACAGAATGAGGCTGCGGTTTTAGTGTTTGAGAAAGAGACGGAAGCGGGTAAGTTTAAATTCTCCAAAGGGAAAAGAAAGACTAAAAACAGACACAGTATTACAGCGAAACTCAGCCTTGTTTCTGAGGCTGGGGTCATTCGGGCTGATGAATCAGAGAGTGAGCTGTCTGTGAGAATGGACTGCGCTCAAACACACAGCACAGAGGTAAGTGGTGGCGATTTTAGCAAAGACGGGGGCAGTGATACTGACTCCTCATTTAGCTCTGATCTGTTGGCTAGTCAGGAAGCGTGAGGGGGGTATAGTGCTGAAAGCATTCGGGCATTTTAAAGCTCTGTTGAAGGGAAAAGAGGGATTCAAGTTATTGAGCACTTCCCTGATTTAAAATGGTTCTTAAATTCTGTGCAGCAAATTAGATGCAATGCAGCTGTATTGGGCATGGAGCAAAGAGAAAGAGATCAATTAAAAAATGTAATAAGCAAAGTTCGTGCCTCTCTAAACAGGAATGATGTATAAGTCTACACAAGCATCTTTTCTTTTGTACGTTTTTACTATTGTTTGTACTTTCCAGTGCATCTCTTTTCAACCCTACAGTGCAGACTCTTAATATAGGAACTTTAAATGTAAGTGGAGGTAGAGATTGTGCAAAGAGAGCAGCTCTGTTTGAATATTTAAACCAAAAGAAAGTTAATGTTGCCATGCTCCAAGAGATCCATACAGATGAGAATAATAAATCTGAGAGGATTCAGGATTGGGAAGGGGAGGTTATTTTTAGTCATGGAATGAATTTCCTGTGCTGGAGTTGCCACGTTGTTTGCGAAGGGGTTTAAGTATGACTCTATCAATGTAAGTGAGGTCATTAAGGGGTGCTTGTTGAAAGTGCAAGTATCTGTAGAGGGTACAAATGTAGTATTTGTTAATATTTATTCACCAAACGATGGGAGAGAGGGGGTGCTGTTTTTTCAGACTCTCAATGGAGTTCTAGCCCAGAGTCAGACTGAAGAAGTGGTTTTATTAGCTGGTGATTTTAATTGTACAGTTGATGACAAGCTAGACAGAAATAGCCCAGAGCCTCACCCCAGGTCAGTTCAGGAGCTGGTTAGTGTTTTAACAGCACATGACATGGAGGATGTGTGGAGAGTAATGAATCCTGATGTTAAGCACTGTACCTGGGCTAAGGGGAGCCATGAGAATATAGGTTTAGCTCAACTAGATACATTTGATGTGTTGAAGCATCATTTAAATTATTTTTCTAAATGTACTATTCATCCCACAGGTCTATCTGATCATTGTTTGCTCAGTTTGAATATGATTATCCCTACTGAATGTGTTTATTCTTCCTATTGGCATTTTATACTAAACTTTTAAAATACTTCTTTTATGAACGATGACAGAGGCAGAAAGGGGCTTTTTTATCAATAAGGCAATGGTGGACGTGAGTAAAGTTCAGACCCGACTGTTTTGTCAACAGTACACTATGAATGCTACAAAGAGCACTAGCGAGGCGATGAGAGAGCTGGAGGAGGATATCACTGAACTCCATAGGGCTCTGACAGAGGAGTTCATTTCTCTGGAGAGATGTGTGCTGGCTATCGGGGAGGTGGGGGTCTGTCAGAACAAGCCAAGCTGACAGAGGAGTTCATTTCTCTGGAGAGATGTGTGCTGGCTATCGGGGAGGTGGGGGCTGTCAGAACAAGCCAAGCTGACAGAGGAGTTCATTTCTCTGGAGAGATGTGTGCTGGCTATCGGGGAGGTGGGGGGCTGTCAGAACAAGCCAAGCTGACAGAGGGGTTCATTTCTCTGTTTTCTGTCACCCCTGGCAACCCTACTGTATTTACATGCAGCTCTTCACAATAGTGCTCAATAGATTTTACAGTGTGCAGAATGTAATCCAGCTCTCTTCTTTTCACAGAGTCTGTGAAGCGAGAGGTCCTTAAATCAGGTATGTAGAGTGTGTGTAAATCCACAGCCTGACTCACCCCAGCACAGCCCTGCCGGTTAGTGTGTGCTACACATCTTCTGAACTGTAGAAAGTACAGGAGGAGTGACTGTAAAATAATGCTCTCTTTATTTCTGTGTTCTAGAATGGAAGTGGATCCTCCGCTCAGCAGGTATGTGTCTCTTCAATGGATTCCTTTCACAGTGGAGGGTAAAAGAACAGCGAGGAGCCCCGTCTCACTCACTGTGTTTACATCTATAATAAAAAGTGACTTCATGTTAGCAGGTTCATGTAAACCCTGCATGCTAAAGGTGCTGGTGACCATGGCATTGACCTCATATGAATGCCACACTGAGTCATGAGATTTCTACTGTATAGAGATAGAACACTTTGAGTAAACTGTCTTCATTTTTGGTAAACAGCTGTATTCTTTGAGTTTCTTTGCTGGAGTCCAGTAAAAATGAACCCTTTGCTGCCACTTTGTTTTTTTTGTTTGTTTTTTTTTACCTCTGATACAGAGAACACACTTTATTATTATTATTATTATTATTATTATTATTATTATTATTATTATTATTATTATTATTATTATTGTCTCCTCTCTTCTTCACAGTTGACAGTTTGACTCTGGACCTCGATACAGCACACCCCCAGCTCACCCTGCCTGTGGATGAGAAACATGTGAGAAGGATAAGGCAGGATCATAACAATCCCCAGAGATTTGATTACAGGCCCTGTGTGCAGGGCAGGGAGGGCTTCACCTCAGGGAGACACTACTGGGAGCTGGGGGTGGGAGAGAATACATTCTGGAGATTAGGAGTCAGCAGAGAGTCTGCCCCGAAGAAGGGGAAGTTCAGCATATCCCCCCAGCAGGGTTACTGGACTGTGGGGTGGGATGGAGATGAAGATAAAGATGAGTTCATTGCTCTCACTGACCCCCAGACCCCCCTCCCCCGGAGCCTGAAGCCCCAGAAGCTGGGGGTGTATCTGGATTATGAGGAAGGGCAGCTCTCCTTTTACAATGTGGAGACCAGATCTCACATCTACACTTTCACTGACATGAAGTTCAATCCCAATGAGAAACTCTATCCATTCTTCTGGACGTTGGAATACAAAGACCTTGCACTGGTGTCCCCGGGGAAGATGAATGACAGCTTTTTCTTTCTTCTTGTCTGGAAATGGATTCTTGCTGCATCAGGTACTGGTTCACTTTACTTCTTGTTTGCTAGAGGCTGATATGCTTGTTGATTTATTATTCAATTCTATAACTCCTATCTGGTTTGAAGTGTTACAAACACCCTTTAGTGTTTTCAACAAACACACAGCTAGCCATTGCTTTTCATAATAATAACAACATGAGTCATGCAGGTTTTATTATTTTATAGTATTGATAAGTTCATGTCATAATAAAAAGACTGCAGTTGTTACAATAACAGCAATGTATAAGTTTAAATTATTACAGAACACGCTTTAGTGTTTATAACAAACACACTCTTTCCATTGCTGTCTCCTGTGCTAAACGCATTGCAGAGATATCTTTACAACATGATATCAATTGTTTTGATATTTTTATTCACATAAATTAACTGGGGAATAAAGGTGATGGCAAAACACAGTGTGAGGATTGTGTCACACCTCCATGTGGACCTGCCTGACTCTTCACACAGCGTGAGGATTGTGTCACACCTCCATGTGTACCTGCCTGACTCTTCACAGTGTGAGGATTGTGTCACACCTCCATGTGTACCTGCCTGACTCTTCACACAGTGTGAGGATTGTGTCACACCTCCATGTGTACCTGCCTGACTCTTCACACAGTGTGAGGATTGTGTCACACCTCCATGTGTACCTGCCTGACTCTTCACACAGTGTGAGGATTGTGTCACACCTCCATGTGTACCTGCCTGACTCTTCACACAGTGTGAGGATTGTGTCACACCTCCATGTGTACCTGCCTGACTCTTCACACAGTGTGAGGATTGTGTCACACCTCCATGTGTACCTGCCTGACTCTTCACACAGTGTGAGGATTGTGACACACCTCCATGTGTACCTGCCTGACTCTTCACACAGTGTGAGGATTGTGTCACACCTCCATGTGTACCTGCCTGACTCTTCACACAGTGTGAGGATTGTGTCACACCTCCATGTGTACCTGCCTGACTCTTCACACAGTGTGAGGATTGTGTCACACTTCCAGCTGTGTACCTGCCTGACTCTTCACACAGTGTGAGGATTGTGTCACACCTCCATGTGTACCTGCCTGACTCTTCACACAGTGTGAGGATTGTGTCACACCTCCATGTGGACCTGCCTGACTCTTCACACAGTGTGAGGATTGTGTCACACCTCCATGTGTACCTGCCTGACTCTTCACAGTGTGAGGATTGTGTCACACCTCCATGTGTACCTGCCTGACTCTTCACACAGTGTGAGGATTGTGTCACACCTCCATGTGTACCTGCCTGACTCTTCACACAGTGTGAGGATTGTGTCACACCTCCATGTGTACCTGCCTGACTCTTCACACAGTGTGAGGATTGTGTCACACCTCCATGTGTACCTGCCTGACTCTTCACACAGTGTGAGGATTGTGTCACACCTCCATGTGTACCTGCCTGACTCTTCACACAGTGTGAGGATTGTGTCACACCTCCATGTGTACCTGCCTGACTCTTCACACAGTGTGAGGATTGTGTCACACCTCCATGTGTACCTGCCTGACTCTTCACACAGTGTGAGGATTGTGTCACACCTCCATGTGTACCTGCCTGACTCTTCACACAGTGTGAGGATTGTCACACCTCCATGTGTACCTGCCTGACTCTTCACACAGCGTGAGGATTGTGTCTCACCTCCATGTGTACCTGCCTGACTCTTCACACATGTTCTGTTTTAAATAGGGATGTGCATGATGCTGATACAGTGTAGTGATATTCATTAGGATCACAAATCGTTCTACACACTATGAAGAGTCTCATAAATAACAACGATGAGATTTTAGTTGTGCAGCTATTTAGTTTTAAATTGAACATTCTGAAATGGTTCATAAAAATGTCATGGATGCTGATAGGCAGGGGTTCACATAACTGGTACGCAGCTACGCACATGCACCCATAAAAACAAATACGGACTTCCATACCGTCAGTACATTTCTAACAGGAAAGCATTTTTCATCCAGGCAGTGAGGGTGCGTATTATCTGGCTGTGACTCATACCTGCCTTTCTGTTGGTTTTCTATTGAGCCTCATGGTCTCTGAGATCTTTCAATGATCTCTGGGTAACTGAGCTTATTATCACTGATCATAACTAAATACCAGTCCCCATATTTCACTTTAGGCCGGAGGGTTCCAATTCACTAAAGTCCCGCCCTGCTAGCGCTATCATTGGCTGCTTCAAGATTTAATAAAACAAAATGGAGAGTGATAGGTGGAATCACTCCAGTTCATAACATCAATCATTTCTTTAATGGACACTTGAAGCATCCAATGATAGCAGGGATCTCGGTTTAGCTGTCCACTCAGAGAAGAGGGATGTAGTTCCGGGGAGTGGCATTGTGAAAGCTCACTGACGCTTCACTTCCCAGACTGAGCGCGGATGAGAGGAGGAGTCGATGCTTGAGAGCCGTTACATTTAAACATGAGTTTAAAAAATACATTTACTTCAGCATTTTACTGAAAATAACATGTTGTTCCCTCAGTTATATCCTTCTATAGATACTGTTGTGTCATCAAGCTAATGTGTTTAACAGCACTAATACAGTGAAGAAGTGTTTTGTTTCTTGCTTTTGAATCCCCAGGGCTGGAATGTGGTGGTAGGATATTGAAATAAACAGAGACTGTGAGATGATTTGTTAAATTGTAATAACCAGCAATCCGGACTCCTAGTTAAACATTCAGAAACTCTAGTTGTTGTCTCTGACACTGCCATTAACCCTTTAAGGGCGTGATGGTGTAACACGATCATACTGAAGTGTCATTCTGGGCCCGTGATCGGGTAAACACGATTAAAACACACTTCGTTTCTTTGACTTGCTGGGACACCATACTTTGCAGTACAGCTTGTTAACGCATGTGACTTCACTGCCTGATTGGTTGTTTATTCGTGTGATGTCACTGAGACGGGCGTTTCATTTTTAAAGGACGTAGACACTTACAGTGGCATGCAGAAACAAAACATCACAGGAACTTGTTTAGAGCTAATGTGAAAACGTGAAAACACTGTCTATCCGATGTGTTTGACTGATAGTTATATTAGAACATGTATTCTGTCTCGCATTTATATATACAGACGTGCTCAAATTTGTTGGTACCCTTACATCTCATTGAAATAATGCTTCATTCCTCCTGAAAAGTGATGAAATTAAAAGCTATTTTATCATGTATACTTGCATGCCTTTGGTATGTCATAGAATAAAGCAAAGAAGCTGTGAAAAGAGATGAATTATTGCTTATTCTACAAAATTATTCTAAAATGGCCTGGACACATTTGTTGGTACCCCTTAGAAAAAATTGGATTACAGTGATGTTTCAAAAAATTAGTTTCTTTAATTAGTATCACACATGTCTCCAATCTTGTAATCAGTCATTCAGCCTATTTAAATGGAGAAAAGTAGTCACTGTGCTGTTTGGTATCATTGTGTGCACCACACTGAACATGGACCAGAGAAAAAGGAGAGAGTTGTCTGAGGAGATCAGAAAGAAAATAATAGACAAGCATGGTAAAGGTAAAGGCTACAAGACCATCTCCAAGCAGCTTGATGTTCCTCTGACAACAGTTGCAAATATTATTAAGAAATTTAAGGTCCATGGAACTGTAACCAACCTCCCTGGGCGCTGCCGCAAGAGGAAAATCGATCCCAGATTGAACAGAAGGATAGTGCGAATGGTAGAAAAAGAACCAAGGATAACTACCAAAGAGATACAAGCTGAACTCCAAGGTGAACGTACGTCAGTTTCTGATCGCACCATCCGTCGCTTTTTGAGCAAAAGTGGTCTCCATGGAAGAAGACCCAGGAGGACTCCACTTTTGAAAGAAAAACATAAAAAAGCCAGACTGGAATTTGCTAAAATGCATATTGACAAGCCACAATCCTTCTGGAAGAATGTCCTTTGGACAGATGAGTCAAAACTGGAGCTTTTTGGCAAGTCACATCAGCTCTATGTTCACAGACGAAAAAATGAAGCTTTCAAAGAAAAGAACACCATACCTACAGTGAAACATGGAGGAGGCTCGGTTATGTTTTGGGGCTGCTTTGCTGCGCCTGGCACAGGGTGCCTTGAATCTGTGCAGGGCACAATGAAATCTCAAGACTATCAAGGCATTCTGGAGCGAAACGTACTGCCCAGTGTCAGAAAGCTCTGTCTCAGTCGCAGGTCATGGGTCCTCCAACAGGATAATGACCCAAAACACACAGCTAAAAGCACCCAAGAATGGATAAGAACAAAACATTGGACTATTCTGAAGTGGCCTTCTATGAGTCCTCATCTGAATCCTATCGAACATCTATGGAAAGAGCTGAAACTTGCAGTCTGGAGAAGGCACCCATCAAACCTGAGACAGCTGGAGCAGTTTGCTCAGGAAGAGTGGGCCAAACTACCTGTTAACAGGTGCAGAAGTCTCATTGAGAGCTACAGAAAACGTTTGATTGCAGTGATTGCCTCTAAAGGTTGTGCAACAAAATATTAGGTTAGCGGTCCCATCATTTTTGTCCATGTCATTTTCATTTGTTTTATTATTTACAATATTATGTTGAATAAAAAATCAAAAGCAAAGTCTGATTTCTATTAAATATGGAATAAACAATGGTGGATGCCAATTACTTTTGTCAGTTTCAAGTTATTTCAGAGAAAATTGTGCATTCTTAGTTTTTTGTGGAGGGGTACCAACAAATTTGAGCACGTCTGTCTATATATATATATATTATAAAATGTGTATTATCGGCCGCACACTCACCATGTCATTTGAGACGGACATGACCCGTTATCTTCAAAATTCAGTTCATTTTATTTATATAAAATTATACAAACAACGTGTTTCAGCACGTCCGTGCCTTCATCACTGAACTAAACTAAACTGATACAGACCTCATGTATTAATTATAGAGAAATATGAACTAAACTGATACAGACCTCATTGTATTAATTATATAGAAATATGAACTAAACTGATACAGACCTCATTGTATTAATTATATAGAAATATGAACTAAACTGATACAGACCTCATTGTATTAATTATATAGAAATATGAACTAAACTGATACAGACCTCATTGTATTAATTATATAGAAATATGAACTAAACTGATACAGACCTCATTGTATTAATTATATAGAAATATGAACTAAACTGATACGGACCTCATTGTATTAATTATATAGAAATATGAACTAAACTGATACAGACCTCATTGTATTAATTATATAGAAATATGAACTAAACTGATACAGACCTCGTTGTATTAATTATATAGAATATGAACTAAACTGATACAGACCTCATTGTATTAATTATATAGAAATATGAACTAAACTGATACAGACCTCGTTGTATTAATTATATAGAATATGAACTAAACTGATACAGACCTCATTGTATTAATTATATAGAAATATGAACTAAACTGATACAGACCTCGTTGTATTAATTATATAGAATATGAACTAAACTGATACAGACCTCATTGTATTAATTATATAGAAATATGAACTAAACTGATACAGACCTCGTTGTATTAATTATATAGAAATATGAACTAAACTGATACAGACCTCACTGTATTAATTATATAGAAATATGAACTAAACTGATACAGACCTCATTGTATTTCATTATATAGAATTTTTTTTTTTTTTAGTGGTCGATTGATATTGATATAGGATATGCTGATATTAACGTTAAGAACTTTATTAAACCAAAAGAACTCAAGTCACAAGTATTTTTTTTAAACGGGTAAAAGAACAGCGAGGAGCCCCGTCTCACTCACTGTGTTTACATCTATATTTACATTGTGCCTCATTTAAACCTCTGTGCACTCCCAGCTCAGCTAACGCCAGCCTTGTGTGCCTCCCAAAGGAAACACTGAAAAGGAGAGGAGAAAGTGTGTTTAGTTATAATGCCCCAGACTGTGAACTCACTGTGAAGTGAAGATCACATGTAGACACTGCAGGGCTCCATATGTTACACTTTGACATGCATCTAGAGAACTGCTGATCTGATTGTGATGAAACTTGGTACAGACATTCTTTCTACACATTATTAAGAGTGTCCCAATCTGGAGCCTGTCTGCACCTCTCCTCTCATGAGTGTACCCCTCCCTCTATCCTTCTCTCCTCTCCTCTCCTCTTCTCCTCAGTGGGGATGCATATCCCAGTGTATACTCGAGGCTGGGCTTCTGATTGTCAGTGTTTTACCCGACTTTTCTACTCTGCTTTAAGAATTCATCTGATCCCTGTGAAGCAGTTTGTGTCTCTCAATCACAACTGAGAAACGTGTTCATAGTAAACTTGATTAATTCTGTGAAACAACTAAATGGGCTTTTCAATCAGCCAAGCCTTCATTTTCATTACAAGCAGGACGTGCAAACGAGATCGCGACATGTTAATAAGAGACTCCTCTTTATTAAAGCTAGAATGAACAATACAGTATTTTATGCTGGACTCACTTTATTACAATCGCTGTGCGTGACTGTATTGACATTAATAAAGAGGAGTCGCTTCTGCTTTGCAATGAAAAAGTAAGACTTACGATTTAAAAGCCCATTTAGTAGAAAAAAAACGAAAATTCAATCAGTTGTACAGTTGTGATTGAGAAGCACGAATTGCTTAAATTCTTAAGGAGATGAGAAAACTCAGGATGAAAAAACAGAAATCCGAAGCCCTACTTGTGTTTGTGCAAATGCCCCTCCTCTACCTCCCTCATACCCTCCCCTCTCTCTCCTCTCCTCTCTACCTCCCTCTCTCTCTCCTCTCTATCCTCTCCTGTCCATCCCTCTATCCTCTCTCCTCTACCTCCCTCTCCCCTCTTTCCTTTCCCCTCTCTAGCCTCTACCTCCCTCTTGCCTCTCTCCTCTCTTACCTTCTTTCTCCTCCCTCTGCCACCCTCTCCCTTCTCTCCCTCCCTCTCTCCCTGTCTTCTCAATTCAATTGAATTCAAAGGTGCTTTATTGGCATGACAGACATCAGCAGTGTTGCCAAAGCAATTACATTACATATCATATGAACAATATATTTACAATAACAATAACAACAAAAATAATAACAATGATCATAATTATTATATTAATAATAATTCTAACAAATATAATAATTTGGAAGGTGTCAGTAAGGTTAGTGATTTCAGGAGACCCAGTTGCTTTATCGAATTCCTCTGTGCTGTTTGGAGCCCATTTATAAGTATGGTTCAGATGGTACAGCTTGCATGGCTGTATTAGTGTGTTACTGGGCTGTCCTGTTCTTTGTAGGAACACAGTAATTTGACTGTGGTCTGACAGAGGTGTTTGTGGCCTGACAGTGAATGCATTAATAAAGGAGGGATCCAGGTCAGTGATGGCATAATCAACTACGCTAGTCCCAAGAGCTGAGCAGCATGTGAATCTACCTAAAGAGTCCCCTCTGATCCTGCCATTAATGATGTACAGACCCCAGGCTTGAAAGAGATGCACTAACTGCCTCCCATTTGTGTTCACAATACAATCTGGGTTGTTTCTGTGGATTGAGGTAGGTGTGAGGTACAGAGGGGTTTGTCCAAATACATGGCTGTTACCTTGTGTGCTTCTACAGTCAGGCTCTGTTCCTGTTCTGGTGTTGAAATCCCCACAGAGCAGCACATTTCCCTGGGTCTGGAAATGGCTGATCTCTGTGTGGAGGGTATGAAAATATTCCTCATTGTAGTTTGTAGGGCTGTTAATCTACGTTTAATTGACTACACGTTTAAACCCATTGTTAATCGTTTAACCGGCCGTAAATTTAATGTTTCACTCATTTCATATTTTTATATTTTACTTCCACTATTTTAAGTCATATTTTAACCTCAGTTTGTTATTGAAAGTGCGTACCAATGGTAAACATAAAAGCATAAAGGAGGCCTGTACGTTAGCACTAAAATGTAATCTATTTTAATAGCATGAAATAAACATTCATAGTCGATTTTACAACGTACCATTTCTGCAGAAGCTCCATAAAAAGTGTGTTTATCCAACATCGAAAAAACATTTAAAAAAACAACAACTCTATTTAAATTAAACTTAAAACACGGTGACAAGACCACATTTTTTTGTTTAATTCACTTGTATATTGTTGGCAGGAAACAAAACATGTCCAGAACCAAAAAACTTGATGTATTTTTTTTCATTAAAAATCGAAGCCGTTGTCTGATACAATACTCGTTCCCAGCGTCCCTCCCCTTCACAACGGCGCATGAGCATTCACGTGAAAAAATAAAAACTTCATTTCCCAGCGTCCCTCCCCTTCACAGCGGCGCATGCGCATTCACATGAAAAAATAAAAACTTCATTTCCCAGCGTCCCTCCCCTTCACAGCGGCGCATGAGCATTCACGTGAAAAAATAAAGACTTCATTTCCCAGCGTCCCTCCCCTTCACAGCGGCGCATGAGCATTCACGTGAAAAAATAAAAACTTCATTTCCCAGCGTCCCTCCCCTTCACAGCGGCGCATGAGCATTCACATGAAAAAATAAAGACTTCATTTCCCAGCGTCCCTCCCCTTCACAGCGGCGCATGAGCATTCACATGAAAAAATAAAGACTTCATTTCCCAGCGTCCCTCCCCTTCACAACGGCGCATGTGCATTCACATGAAAAAATAAAGACTTCATTTCCCAGCGTCCCTCCCCTTCACAGCGGCGCATGAGCATTCACATGAAAAAATAAAGACTTCATTTCCCAGCGTCCCTCCCCTTCACAGCGGCGCATGAGCATTCACGTGAAAAAATAAAAACTTCATTTCCCAGCGTCCCTCCCCTTCACAACGGCGCATGAGCATTCACGTGAAAAAATAAAGACTTCATTTCCCAGCGTCCCTCCCCTTCACAGCGGCGCATGAGCATTCACGTGAAAAAATAAAGACTTCATTTCCCAGCGTCCCTCCCCTTCACAGCGGCGCATGAGCATTCACATGAAAAAATAAAGACTTCATTTCCCAGCGTCCCTCCCCTTCACAACGGCGCATGTGCATTCACGTGAAAAAATAAAGACTTCATTTCCCAGCGTCCCTCCCCTTCACAACGGCGCCTGCGCATTCACGTGAAAAAAATAAAGACTTCATTTCCCAGCGTCCCTCCCCTTCACAACGGCGCATTCACATTCACATGAAAAAATAAAGACTTCATTTCCCAGCATCCCTCCCCTTCACAGCGGTGCATGAGCATTCTAATGAAAAAATAAAGACTTCATTTCCCAGCATCCCTCCCCTTCACAACGGTGCATTCACATTCACATGAAAAAATAAAGACTTCATTTCCCAGCATCCCTCCCCTTCACAACGGTGCATTCACATTCACATGAAAAAATAAAGACTTCATTTCCCAGCGTCCCTCCCCTTCACAACGGCACATGAGCATTCACGTGAAAAAATAGACTTCATTTCCCAGCGTCCCTCCCCTTCACAGCGGCGCATGAGCATTCACATGAAAAAATAATGACTTCATTTCCCAGCGTCCCTCCCCTTCACAACGGCGCATGAGCATTCACATGAAAAAATAAAGACTTCATTTCCCAGCGTCCCTCCCCTTCACAGCGGCGCATGAGCATTCACATGAAAAAATAATGACTTCATTTCCCAGCGTCCCTCCCCTTCACAACGGCGCATGAGCATTCACGTGAAAAAAATAAAGACTTCATTTCCCAGCGTCCCTCCCCTTCACAGCGGCGCATGAGCATTCACGTGAAAAAATAAAGACTTCATTTCCCAGCGTCCCTCTCTTTCACGGCTTCTCGGTTCAGCTCGCTTGAATAATTAAAAGCTGTTCTGTAATTGCAGATGTCCTGTTGAACACACTGATAAAAAGGTGTGCGCACCTTGTAACAGACATCTTATTCGCCGTTCTTTTTATAAATAAATAAACAGTAGCTCCATGTTTTTCTTTTCCAGTGTGTTACAGTGTTTTACTGTGGCGTGAATGGAGCCGTGAGGTGCCTTAATCACACAGGCTATTCACTTTACTGAAATAATGTACAGCACTAACACTAGGGCCCTATGGAATCACACAGGCTATTCACTTTACTGAAATAATGTACAGTACTAACACTAGGACCCTATGGAATCACACAGGCTATTCACTTTACTGAAATAATGTACAGTACCAACACTAGGGCCCTATGGAATCACACAGGCTATTCACTTTACTGAAATAATGTACAGCACTAACACTAGGGCCCTATGGAATCACACAGGCTATTCACTTTACTAAAATAATGTACAGTACTAACACTAGGACCCTATGGAATCACACAGGCTATTCACTTTACTGAAATAATGTACAGCACTAACACTAGGGCCCTATGGAATCACACAGGCTATTCACTTTACTGAAATAATGTACAGCACTAACACTAGGGCCCTATGGAATCACACAGGCTATTCACTTTACTGAAATAATGTACAGTACTAACACTAGGACCCTATGGAATCACACAGGCTATTCACTTTACTGAAATAATGTACAGTACCAACACTAGGGCCCTATGGAATCACACAGGCTATTCACTTTACTGAAATAATGTACAGCACTAACACTAGGGCCCTATGGAATCACACAGGCTATTCACTTTACTGAAATAATGTACAGTACTAACACTAGGACCCTATGGAATCACACAGGCTATTCACTTTACTGAAATAATGTACAGTACTAACACTAGGGCCCTATGGAATCACACAGGCTATTCACTTTACTGAAATAATGTACAGTACTAACACTAGGGCCCTATGGAATCACACAGGCTATTCACTTTACTAAAATAATGTACAGCACTAACAACTAGGGCCCTATGGAGTCACACAGGCTATTCACTTTACTGAAATAATGTACAGCACTAACACTAGGGCCCTAGGGAATTCCTGTTATTTTGTTCTGATTCCTTTTTTTCTGATTTCCGTTTTTACCGTTTTAAAAAAATGTAATTCAGTTAATTTAAATGAACTTCTGCACACCGCGGGCAAGGTGAACAACACAAAACCGTAAACCTACAGGCTTCTACTCTTTCCATTTGGTTTGCGTTCGTCTTCATTGGATTAAGTATTGTTTTATCTAAATGTATTGAAAAGTAGTTTTGTTCACTTTAAAAACAGTTTGTTTTGTTTTGTTGTTTTAGTGCAGTGTGGGGCGCTCCAAAGCAAACAGATGGGCGTGTTTCATAACTTTCAGTTTTGAACTTGATCAATTCTGTATTACTGCTATACCCGTGGTTTCACTACCATAAATCTTCTCTGTGTGAACACTGGGATCGTATTGTTCAAAGTGACGGCTGTAATAGCAGTCTGTGTGAGGAGTGCTCTTTGTCCTGTAATACAGACGTTAAAAATAGTATGCAACGTTGTCTGTTGTATGCTGCGCTGGGGGGGGGGGGGGGGGGCTGTATCCTTGAGGGATTTATCAAAGACCCGGACGCCTTCCTGATTGAGGTGCACTCTGTCGTACAGCTGCCAGGAGCTCAGTGTGGGGGGGTGTGCCAGGTGGACGCTGGGCATCAGAGCACAGCCCCGGACGATCTCAGCGTTGATATTACTGGTGATGTGTGGGGGGGTGTCTGCTCTGTGGAAATGACAACTCTGGAGTCTGAACTCCTGTGTGGAAAAAAATAAAAATAATAAAACAGGATTAAAAATAAATAAAAGATCATAACAATAAAAGCGTCAGACCGCAAACAAAGTAAATCTGATGTCTTAATGGACGCAGTTCTTGGTCACAGACCTGCAGCGACCGGCGCCGATGTGTTGAATTCAGAGACTTGTCTTCTGGAAAGGATTTCTCCTTTAAATTGTTTAACGCTGACAGGGATCATTTCAAACAGAGACAAATCAAACCTTACAGTGTGTGAACTGCAAGGTCTGCTGCTGCTTCATGAATTGAGTTCCATGTATTTATCAGCAACGCTTTATATTGCGTGGCATAAATTAATTTTAAATAGATCTGCGATAAATATTAAATGAATGTTAAATTAATATTTAATAAATGTGCACCAGCTGGTTTCTTGCTAAATGTTAATCAAATATCGATTGAAAATGTAATGGCACGTCACGGCCATTTATATTACGTTTTGTTACCGTTGAAAATATGTAATAATTTCCCCTTATTGAAAATACAGTTAATCTGACTTGAATGTCAATGGAAAGTAACAAGGAATAATTGAACGTAAATTATTATTTTGTGGTTACTTTATAAACCAGTCCTTAACAGAAAATAAATAAATAAAGAAATAAGCTCCGTATATTGGAAATGTGCAAAGTATCTGAAAATCACATTCAATTCGGTCATTTTAAAAAATCCCATCTATTAACATTGCATGTATAAAAACAAGCTGTGCAGAAAAATCTCTTTAATGTTTCGTTTAGATTTTGTTTTTAATAGGCCTGCTTTAAATCTATTTTTCTGACGTGTTTACTGACATTTTTAAATACTATCTGTAACTTTTTAAAGTTATTATTAGTAGTAGTTAATCTAACTTTAATAATATGAAATGAAATTATTCGGTTTGTATTTGCAGTCAGCAGCATGTGAAACACAAACCCGGCTCGGCTCGGGTCCGGCTCGGCTCGGGTCCGGCTCGGCTCGGCTCGGGTGTGCTAGTCTGAAAAGGCTAAGATGTTTGGGCTCCAGATCTTGTTCCCTCGCCGGTCAGGGAAGAGCCTCCGTCAGGGTTTTCTCTCACACTTTCAGTTTGTGTTTCTTCTCCCCTCTTCAGGATCGCGTATCTCGCGGCTCATTGCGTTCACTGCGGTTTCCATGACAACAGAACACTGCTACAGTTCAAAATTCGAAGAACTGCTACAATTCCAACTGCGATTCCAAACTGCAGCTTGAGATCAGCCTGTCGATTTAAGAGACTTTACTGTACGAGGCGATCTCGGGGTTTAGTTAATATTTATATCTAGTAAATATTATTATTTCAAGATTCATTTTAATTGAGGTAAGAGGCTCAGCTTCTGCCTTTGTCACCTTTCTTTCTTTCTTTCTTTCTTTCTTTCTTTCTTTCTTTCTTTCTTTCTTTCGTTCCTCTTTTCTCTCGTATTCCTGGTTCTTTGGTCCTCTTGTGATCCTCAGTTGGTTTTGTCGTTTCTTCTTTGCTTGTTATGTATTTAATATTTGCATTAGTAGTTTTTTCCCCTCTGGTTTAGTTCAGTATATGTTCTAATTTACTGATGTCATGTTTTCAGCATTTTGTTTAATTAGAAAACAATATAAATTATATTTTAATTAGGAGCTCATCTTAACAGGGAAGGTATGAAGGCACCTTCATATAATAATAATAATAATAATAATAATAATAATAATAATAATGATGTCTCCTCTCTGCTCCACAGTTGATGTGACTCTGGACCCTGATACAGCACACCCCCAGCTCATCCTGTCTGCGGAGGGGAAACGAGTGAGACGGGGAGAGACACGGCAGGATCTCCCTGACACTCCAGAGAGATTTGATGACTGGCCCTGTGTGCTGGGCAGGGAGAGCTTCACCTCGGAGAGACACTACTGGCAGGTGCAGGTGGGGGGGAATACAGACTGGATATTAGGAGTCAGCAGAGAGTCTGCCAAGAGGAAGGGGTGGTTCAGCATGACCCCCCAGCAGGGTTACTGGACTGTGAAGTGGTGGAGTGGAGGTAGGTTCACTGCTCTCACTGACCCCCGGACCCCCCTCCCCCGGAGCCTGAAGCCCAAGAAGCTGGGGGTGTATCTGGATTATGAGGAAGGGCAGCTCTCCTTTTACAATGTGGAGACCAGATCTCACATCTACACTTTCACTGACATGGAGTTCAATCCCAATGAGAAACTCTATCCATTCTTCTGTACTGGGGACTGGAATACAGACCTTGTGCTGGAGTCCCCTGACCCTGACCCTGTCAGCGCTGCAGATTAAACACACATTGCTGTCTGAACCAGGAAACTATTCAAACAGCTCAGACAATCTCCTCTTCACTTTCACTGACACTCTCTCTGCACTCTTCTGGGCTGATGAGAAGAAATCCTCTCTCTTCCACCCTCTTACCCTGAGCCCCTCCTCTTTATTTCTCTACACCCCCTTTCCTACTCTCCCTTCCCGTCTCCCGCTCTTTCCCCTCCACCTCTCTCCATCTCCTCTCTCTTTCTCTCCTCTCCCCTTCTCCTCTCTGCCTCCCCTATGGCTCTCCCCTCCTTTCTCTTTCTCTTTCCCTTCCCTCGCATGTTAACCCTTTGCGGTCCATTTATTAATCGCGCGTCAGGCACGTCAGGTCTAATTAATTTTCACACGCGCAGTTAATTTTAGACGCGCTGTTTAAAAGTATTTTTTCCACAGTCAAACAGGTTTAAATGGCCCTGCATATCAACAAAGCACTCACTAGGCATCTCCAGCCCCGCCCCACCCTTTCGTTCGCTACAGCATTCACCTATGTAAGAAATAAATAATAATAATAATAGTAGTCGTACATAACAATCGATCATCTCCTGATCACTCGTTTTATCACCAAACTCCTCAATATTGCGATCAAAGTCATTATTTTATTACTATAACATCTGAAAAAAGCTCTGCAAATGTCCATGATAGTCTCTGTGCGCTGACTCACTCAAACAGCTTGTTTACTATGACCGCCCCGTTATCTGATACCAGGGCCATATGTATGACTATTCATGAGATACGCCTTTTTTTTTTTTTTTTTTTTCCGACTTGTCTCGGCTCCTGTCGCTACCACTCGGCAATTGAATGGTTTTCTCGGCTTTTTCCGGAGAAAAAACGACTAGAAACCCATTTTTTGCGTTGCTATAATGATGTCGGACCCAGTCCAACAATGGACCGCAAAGGGTTAATCCCCTCCCTTTCCCATGCTCCCTCTTTCCACCCTGCCTTCTCTACTCTCCCTCTCTCCTCCATCCTCTCTACTCTCCCTCTCTTCTCCCTGCCTTCTCTACTCTCCCTCTCTCCTCCATCCTCTCTACTCTCCCTCTCTCCACCCTGCCCTCTCTACTCTCCCTCTCTCCACCCTGCCTTCTCTACTCTCCCTCTCTCCTCCATCCTCTCTACTCTCCCTCTCTCCACCCTGCCTTCTCTACTCTCCCTCTCTCCACCCTGCCCTCTCTACTCTCCCTCTCTCCTCCATCCTCTCTACTCTCCCTCTCTCCACCCTGCCCTCTCTACTCTCCCTCTCTCCTCCCTGCCTTCTCTACTCTCCCTCTCTCCACCCTGCCCTCTCTACTCTCCCTCTCTCCTCCATCCTCTCTACTCTCCCTCTCTCCACCCTGCCTTCTCTACTCTCCCTCTCTCCTCCATCCTCTCTACTCTCCCTCTCTCCACCCTGCCTTCTCTACTCTCCCTCTCTCCACCCTGCCTTCTCTACTCTCCCTCTCTCCTCCATCCTCTCTACTCTCCCTCTCTCAACCCTGCCTTCTCTACTCTCCCTCTCTCCACCCTGCCTTCTCTACTCTCCCTCTCTCCTCCATCCTCTCTACTCTCCCTCTCTCCTCCATCCTCTCTACTCTCCCTCTCTCCTCCATCCTCTCTACTCTCCCTCTCTCCTCCATCCTCTCTACTCTCCCTCTCTCCACCCTGCCCTCTCTACTCTCCCTCTCTCCTCCCTGCCTTCTCTACTCTCCCTCTCTCCACCCTGCCTTCTCTACTCTCCCTCTCTCCTCCATCCTCTCTACTCTCCCTCTCTCAACCCTGCCTTCTCTACTCTCCCTCTCTCCACCCTGCCTTCTCTACTCTCCCTCTCTCCTCCATCCTCTCTACTCTCCCTCTCTCAACCCTGCCTTCTCTACTCTCCCTCTCTCCACCCTGCCTTCTCTACTCTCCCTCTCTCCTCCATCCTCTCTACTCTCCCTCTCTCAACCCTGCCTTCTCTACTCTCCCTCTCTCCACCCTGCCTTCTCTACTCTCCCTCTCTCCTCCATCCTCTCTACTCTCCCTCTCTCCTCCATCCTCTCTACTCTCCCTCTCTCCTCCATCCTCTCTACTCTCCCTCTCTCCACCCTGCCCTCTCTACTCTCCCTCTCTCCTCCCTGCCTTCTCTACTCTCCCTCTCTCCACCCTGCCTTCTCTACTCTCCCTCTCTCCTCCATCCTCTCTACTCTCCCTCTCTCCACCCTGCCCTCTCTACTCTCCCTCTCTCCTCCCTGCCTTCTCTACTCTCCCTCTCTCCACCCTGCCTTCTCTACTCTCCCTCTCTCCTCCATCCTCTCTACTCTCCCTCTCTCCTCCCTGCCTTCTCTACTCTCCCTCTCTCCTCCCTGCCTTCTCTCCTCTCCCTCTCCTCCATCCTCTCTACTCTCCCTTTCTCCTCCATCCTCTCTACTCTCCCTCTCTTCTCCCTGCCTTCTCTACTCTCCCTCTCTCCTCCATCCTCTCTACTCTCCCTCTCTCCTACCTGCCTTCTCTACTCTCCCTCTCTCCTCCATCCTCTCTACTCTCCCTCTCTCCTCCATCCTCTCTACTCTCCCTCTCTCCACCCTGCCCTCTCTACTCTCCCTCTCTCCTCCCTGCCTTCTCTACTCTCCCTCTCTCCACCCTGCCTTCTCTACTCTCCCTCTCTCCTCCATCCTCTCTACTCTCCCTCTCTCCACCCTGCCTTCTCTACTCTCCCTCTCTCCTACATCTTCTCTACTCTCCCTCTCTCCTCCCTGCCTTCTCTACTCTCCCTCTCTCCACCCTGCCTTCTCTACTCTCCCTCTCTCCTCCATCCTCTCTACTCTCCCTCTCTCCTCCCTGCCTTCTCTACTCTCCCTCTCTCCTCCATCCTCTCTACTCTCCCTCTCTCCACCCTGCCTTCTCTACTCTCCCTCTCTCCACCCTGCCCTCTCTACTCTCCCTCCCTCCCTCTCTCTTTCTCTCTCTCTCTCCTCCCTCTCTCCTCTCCTCCCTCTCCCTCTCTCCTCCCTCCCCCCTCTAATTTTGTACTGTGATATTTTGTAACAGCTGTAAGTCTCCCTGGATAAGGGTGTCTGCTAATAAATAAATAATGATAATAGACTTTCTAGACAATAGATGAATGCATTATTTTCCATGTAATCAGTATTTACACTGAAGCTGAGATGCTCCCTGAATATTATTCATTGCTAAACTTAGTGAACTGATTTCTGCTATTTTGATATGAATCTTCTGTTCTGTTTTTGTAGCGCATCTATTTTCTATCTTTCTTGATCAAATGTATAAAAGATATAACGGTGTTGTGTGATTTACTGCTCAATTGTTTACCTCGGCAATCTTGAACTCGTAAAAAGAAAGACATTCATGACAGCAGAGTGCTGATTAAATGAGACCATTACACATATGAATGAATTGTATCCTTAAACTGGACATTTTAATTGTGATTCTTCACACATAACTCTCAACAATAACAAGCCTGTTGGGACCATGAGCAGATTCTTCACAGAGACACTGTGCTCTAATCTAGCTGCTATAGTCAGCAATCAAACACTGTGCTCTAGTCTAGCTGCTATAGTCAGCAATCAAACACTGCTCTAGTCTAGCTGCTATAGTCAATCAAACACTGCTCTAGTCTAGCTGCTATAGTCAATTAAACACTGCTCTAGTCTAGCTGCTATAGTCAAACACTGCTTTAGTCTAGCTGCTATAGTCAAACACTGTGCTCTAGCTGCTATAGTTAGCAATCTCCACACACTGTGTTCTAGTCTAAGTGCCCTCAGTTTGACCCTGTGTTCTGGCCACGCCCCCTCCAGTGCAGTATCCATGAAGGACTTCCCGCTGCTGCACGGGGGGTTCCTGTCGGGAACGAACCTGGAGGAGGCCGACTACGACGCGAGGACTCCGATGCATGTAGCCGTGTCGACCAACGATCCAGAGATGGAGGAGAAACTGCTGTACTACAGATCCACACCGCTGAGGAGAGGAGAGGGGAGGGGGAGACAGCTGGGGCTGTACTACAGATCCACACCGCTGGGGAGAGAGGGGAGGGGGAGAGAGAGGGAGGGGGGAGACAGCTGGGGCTGTACTACAGATCCACACCGCTGAGGAGAGAGGGGAGGGGGAGAGGGAGGGAGGGGGAGACAGCTGGGGCTGTACTACAGATCCACACCGCTGGGGAGAGAGGGGAGGGGGAGAGAGAGGGAGGGGGGAGACAGCTGGGGCTGTACTACAGATCCACACCGCTGAGGAGAGAGGGGAGGGGGAGAGGGAGGGAGGGGGAGACAGCTGGGGCTGTACTACAGATCCACACCGCTGAGGAGAGAGGGGAGGGGGAGAGGGAGGGAGGGGGAGACAGCTGGGGCTGTACTACAGATCCACACCGCTGAGGAGAGAGGGGAGGGGGAGAGGGAGGGAGGGGGAGACAGCTGGGGCTGTACTACAGATCCACACCGCTGAGGAGAGAGGGGAGGGGGAGAGGGAGGGAGGGGGAGACAGCTGGGGCTGTACTACAGATCCACACCGCTGAGGAGAGAGGGGAGGGGGAGTGGGAGGGAGGAGGAGACAGCTGGGGCTGTACTACAGATCCACACCGCTGGTGAGAGAGGGGAGGGGGAGAGGGAGGGAGGGGGAGACAGCTGGGGCTGTACTACAGATCCACACCGCTGGTGAGAGAGGGGAGGGGGAGAGGGAGGGAGGGGGAGACAGCTGGGGCTGCACTACAGATCCACACCGCTGGTAAGAGGGGATTTTTTTAGTATGTCTAAGCTTTCCTGTTTAATAGTAATGGATGATATCTCTACTTTGTTTGAAACTCAGAGTGGGGATCTGCGGAGGATTGCAGGCCCTGTACACACTCCAGTTAGTTTACATATCCGCACCTCCTCCTCAGAGCACAGAGTTACTTCCACTCTGCTTTAGAAATACTGAAAGAAACAGAACAGATTCAGTTCAGATGTGTTTAAATTGTCATTTTTATTCAGCGTACATGATAAATATGTTCACCTTGTATTTAAAACATCTGGGAGATTTTACAAAAAAAAACCTCAAAATATAATCCATTTGTGCCCGTTGTTTTTGATTTTATTTTAGTTTCTGTGATGAGGGTTACACAGACCACTGAAACCAATTTCAGTTCTTATTGAAATGATTCTACTGCAGCTCATAAAAGAATTCCCTCAGTGTTAGCGGTCCATCACTTCCATTCGCTCCACAGCTCTCACATGTGCAGCTTTTGAAAGATGTTGCAGCAAAACATGGATTCTCATTTGAACACCTCTGGTGCTACCCTGGGGTAATCTCTGTTTGCACAAGCCAGGCTTTCAAAAGCTTACTAGAACGGAAACTCTTCATTTTACAACACGATATGTGCTACAGTGCTACACCCAGTTAAAGAAATCTCTGTTTGCAAGCCATGGTTTCAGTTAGGGCTGCACTTCCTTGTGCACCTGGAGGGTGAAATTGTCCCCGCCCCTTCACTGGCTTCTTTCCTGTCATTAACCAATCAGCTGCTGCTCCCCCTGCTGACTGGCATGCCGTCAGCCAGTAACATGACCCAGAAGACACTGCAGAGGTGAAGTGAGGCGGGGAGTCCAGCAGCCTTCCCGAGTGCGAGGCACAGAAACAGAACTTCCTTTAATCCAGTGATCATGTCAAATCCAGGTCTGCGAGAACATCTTTCAAAAACTGGACATCTGAGAGCTAATGCAACTTCCAAGCAGGTCATCTGCATGAAATTATTTTGTTAAGCTATAAATCACTTAAAGAAAAAAGAAAAATCATGAAGTTCCACACACTTTAATTTTCCAACAGTGTAGATTTTTATTTAAAGCTATTTAAAGACATCTTCACAATTTTTTTTTTTTTAATTTGTAAAAATCATCTTTTGGAATGTAAAATTCAGATTGCAAAAGTAGTGGCTCAGTGTGTGAGGTTTACTGGTCCCAGTTTAATGAGCGCACTGGTCTAGTAGACGTAACTGGCAGTGAAGAGAGACTGGGAGGCAGCCTTGTCTTTCTGTCCGCTCTGAACGTAAGATCCAGTCGACGCCAATCCGTTAATCTGAAGAAAAAAAATAATAAACCAATCAGGAACACACACAGAGATATAGAGACACACACACACACAGACACACACACACACACACACACACACAGATATAGACATACACAGAGACAGACACACACACAGAAAGACAGACAGACACTGACAGGGTGAAGAACCCTCCTCTGTAAAGAAGGGTTTATTTTTGTGATGGATTTTGTGTCCAGGACTTGTTTTGTACCTGTGTCACATTATATCTGTTCCCCCAGCAAACAAATATTAACTCCCCTCCCCCCCCCAGGACCCAATATTTCACCTTGTGAGTATTTGTTCCCCCCCTTATTTTTTTGTAACAGGCCTTTGGTAAATCGATGTTAATAATGTGACTGCGCCACCTTGTGTTTATGGAGGACAAGGACCTCGAGTGGTTGGTTCCCGCGCAAACTCTTTTATCCGGGAGAAACCAAGCAATCACACACCAAAAATAATCTTTACAAGTTTTTATTAGTAATAATTGATTTTAAAAATCTCAAACTCATTAACAATAATGTAAACCATATGACAATGCCACCTTCACATCACAGTCTATAACAATTGTCTAGTATAGATAGGGATGATACAATTAAACAAACTCTAAATCTATCAGTTTCTTATAGTGAAGTTAATTAAACTAGTTACCACAGATTATATTATTGCAGTTTATATTAAATACTCGGATCTATCAGTTTCATAAAGTCTCTCCGCGTTCCAGCTCCAGTCTGCAGCGCGGAATCTCCTTCACAAGTCCGGCTCTCCCTCTCACAATATTCCTCCGCATTTATAAAGGCAGGAGATGATTGGCAGGGCGGGGAGATCAAGCAGAGCCGTGGAACGGGACACGCGGTTGCTAAGCAACGGGGGGGGCGTGCATTGGGCAGACAGTCCTTCAGCCAATCGGAGTTTCGCTCGTATAGTTCCATAGAGGAAAGAGAGAAAGTAGTTTAGGGGGGTCCAGTGAAGCAAATCCATCAAACCACACTCGAGATGAGAAATAATAATAAAGAGCTGAACAACAAAACACACATTTATATAAATAAATCAACACACACACACACACACACACACAATACACATTTATCAAATAATAATATGAGAAACACAATCCACACGTGAATAATAATAATAAGAAGAAGAAGAAGAAGAAGAAGAAGAAGAAGAAGAAGAAGAAGAAGAAGAAGAAGAAGAAGAAGAAGAAGAAGAAGAAGAAGAAGAAGAAGAAGAAGAAGAAGAAGAAGAAGAAGAAGAAGAAGAAGAAGAAGAAGAAGAAGAAGACGAAGACCCTACTACAATCGCACAGTTTCGTTTTTCAAAGCTGGTAAAGGATTTCCTAGTGAGTCAGGGCAGTACACGTGCTTATTAGAGTGACTGTATCCAATTGGGGAGCTCTGATTGGCTGGCTGGCAAGAGGGGAGCTCTGATTGTCTGGTTTGGTGACAAGAGGGGAGCTCTGATTGGCTGGCTGACAAGAGGGGAGCTCCGATTGGCTGGCTTGGTGACAAGAGGGGAGCTCCGATTGGCTGGCTGACAAGTACACGTGCTTATTAGAGTGACTGTATCCTGCTTACAGCGCGTCCACTCAAACAACACGGGGGTAAAAAAAACACATACATTTTAACACGTAGTCACGTGATGGTTCTCTATATACATTTTTTTTATTATTATTATTTTATTTATTTATGTAAGGTAGCAATGCGCTTCCTTAATATTTGTAATTACAGAACCGCTTCTGAATTAACTGCGCTGAACCGGGCAGCTGTGAAAGGGAGACATTAAGGGTGCGTTCACGGAGATCATTATGCGCGGATTCTGTGCAGAATCTGACCAGTTCATAGAAGATCATTGGATAAACTGGTCAGATTCTGCACAGAATGATCACCGTGAACGCACCCTGAGTCTGTCTTTATTCACTTCAATGCGCAAGCGCAGCTTTAAAAAGAGAGAGCGACGCTGGGAAATGCAGTCTTTCTTTATTCACTTCAGTGCGCAAGCGCAGCTTTAAAAAGAGAGAGCGACGCTGGGAAATGCAGTCTTTCTTTATTCACTTCAGTGCGCAGGCGCAGCTTTAAAAAGAGAGAGCGACGCTGGGAAATGCAGTCTTTCTTTATTCACTTCAGTGCGCAAGCGCAGCTTTAAATGGAGAGATGGACGCTGGGAAATGCAGTCTTTCTTTATTCCCTTCAGTGCGCAGGCGCAGCTTTAAAAAGAGAGAGCGACGCTGGGAAATGCAGTCTTTCTTTATTCACTTCAGTGCGCAGGCGCAGCTTTAAAAAGCGAGAGCGACGCTGGGAAATGCAGTCTTTCTTTATTCACTTCAGTGCGCAGGCGCAGCTTTAAAAAGCGAGAGCGACGCTGGGAAATGCAGTCTTTCTTTATTCTCTTCAGTGCGCAGGCGCAGCTGTGAGCAGGGGGTGTAGGGATATATAAATATAGTCCTGTAGGTCTAAAGCTGTGTTCATGAATATATCACCACTTCATCTAGAGCCTCACAACGCACCCAAGGCGTGGTGATATTATCTCATGATAACACACACACACACACACACACCCTGTCCTACGACATGAAACAAACATACATGCGGCTATGTTTTAATACAAAATCCATGCATCCATAATTCTGATTATTTATCTAAATAACCTCACAGCTAATTCTTTACAAATGAATCGTTTCTACATTTCTCGGAGTGCTAAGTAGTGTGGCGTTATAGTTTAACATATGAATTATCAGTGCTACTTGAGTATTTAAAATATGTTTATCTTCAAAATTAAAATATCAGCAACGGTGTGTTAATTAAACGAAGCGCCTGACGCCGCTCGGAACTTTGGCATTTTTAAATCCTAACGGTCTCTGCTCAGCGGAGTGGAATGTTCAGGAGCCGGTTGCCTAGCAGCGTCTCCCCCTCCTTCTCTGCCCCGCCCCCTCTCTTCCTCTCACGTGTTAAATCAGCTCTAATCGTGTTAAATTGAACACTCAGAAAGTGTCTATACTGTCCCACTCTACACAGTGTTAATTTTACACTTTTGAAAGTGTTAGCTTTTTAACACTTTAGCAGAGTTACTGTAACTCTGTAAATTGTTAAAAATGAACACTGGCCAACACTGGTTATTGTTGCATTAACTCTACACTAGTGTAACGTGTTAACAATCGACTCCATCAGAGTACATTTTTACTCTGCCAGTTTTCTACCTTTCAACCCTGTAGGGTGTAAATATAAAATCAACTCTCACACTGTAACTTTCACTCTAATAGAGTTCACACTATAGGATGTAAACTTGAATTATAACCATTCCAGCCATATAATACCCCCTGTACCCCCCAATGTGTTTGTGCCTTTAACCTTAGTGTACTTACAACTAAAATAAACACAGCACAGAATCTGCTGTTATTTCTTTTAATGTCAACATGTACACCACATTCAACACATGACATCACCCTGACTCACACTGAACAGGTAAACATGACACAACTTGTGACAATGTGTTCTCTATCAGTATGATACAAAAACAGTCTGATGTACGGCCGATGGTAAAGCAGCACTTCTACACACATCAAAAACAAAATGCAAGCCATACAATGTGACAGTATGGGACAATGCATGTTCTCTCATCATCCGTGTCACACGAAAACTGTCTGTCATAAGGTCTATGGTAAACCAGGTCTTCTACACATATCACAGTAAACGCATCACTTATTTCTTCAATGCTGAATGCATTTAAGTGATCATCAAAACACAACGTAGCAACATTCGAGGTCAAAAGAAAAGCTTGGTCATCTTTTCCAATCACATTAATGATCTTCTTGAATACAGGCATTTCACTTTCTGTACCTGAGCAAACAAACATACCAATGTGATACTCGCTTCCATAGTTCTTCACCCAACTAGTTGTGGAAACATCAGAGTATAAACTTAAACACAATATTTCAGTTAAAATATCACTACCCTCCAAACTGTTGATCATTTCCATTTTAATGGGACCAAACTGAAACCGTTGAAAATAAAAACTCTCCCAATGAAAAGCCAAATGATGCTGATGTTTCTTTGCTAAAGTCTTAGTGATGTTCTTAAAATTCTTAACAAACCTTTTGAAGAAGTTGTGTTTCCCTTCAAATCTCATGCACCATGTGTGTAGAAGTGGACCGATTCTGCAAACACACCTCGGATAATGTATCATGAAGTGGTGTTTGGGAATCAAGTTTCTATCTGGAAACAGAGACTTAAACAGTTTGTGGTGATCACAAATCAAATGCTTCAAATAATATATCATACCATTTGTTACAATTGGTGAGAACACAATATTCACTGTGTCTGAAAAGGAGATTTGAATTCCTTCGGTTTCCAAAACTTTGAAATCATTTACAAGTGGCTTTAGTATTTCATCAAATCCATATTTCTTTAAGTCCTCTGAGTGAAAGAGAGCAACAAGATGAATATTCATCAACACAGAGTTCAATTTTGGTGGTAGGTTTCTTAAAATAAAATAAACACAGCCAAGTTTATGTATTCCCTTTTTTTGAGCCTAAAGGATTGGCAGTTTCAAAATCGTCATAGTAAAGCTGAATCTGTAGAGCATATTCTTGTTGTGAAAATAGACAATGATTTCTGAAGTATGAACCATCATTAATGTCTTTGGAAGTACCTTCCTGATGTTCTCTTACCTGCTGGAAACTTTTACACACTTCACTGTTCTTAAACATAGACTTCAGAGTTCCTCAGATAGGTACATCAATAAACGTATCATTTACTGGAGCTTGACTGAACACACCAGGTGTTCCATCTCGGCGTACATCAAACCGCACTCCAAGAACATGCTCTACAGGCTCAACTATTTCCCATTTTTCCTCAAAATTCCTCTGCCGCTTGGCTCCTGTGTTCAAGACTGAGAAAGGATTTTCAAGCTGATCAATACAATCCCCAACTTTTTCACCTAGGTCTTGACCTTGAGTCTCTGATGAAATACTTTTTAGTACAGCTTCCCTTGCTTGAGCATGGATGTCATTCACAAGTTCTTCCATTGAACCAACCATAGACTGAACAGTACTTTCAGCAACCCCCGATGTCTGTAACTGAACTACAACAGACCCACACATGTCCAGCAATTGCCTCCTCTCAATAGGAACCTGAGTAGTAGGAGAGTCTGTACCGAATGACTGACAACATGAAGGTTCAACATCATTATTGCTCAAAGTCTCAACATTGTCAATGGTATTTGGAGTAACACAGTCACCATGTACACGAACCAAGTGCTTCTTAAAGCGAGAATAAGTGCCAAAAACGGAGGAACACTCAGGATCTCCGCATTTCAAACGCAATGTCCTTCCTGATTGAACTTAAAATGTTGACAAAGCAATGCACAACTTCTGTGGTGTACTTTACAAATGAAACAAGTAAACATTGTTAAGCCCAAAGATGTGTATCAATTCAAGTGTCTCTGTTAAGCAGCCTTGCTCTAATCTCCTTGACCCTTGGGCTCTCCTTTGCATTCCCTACATCAATATTATACACTGTGGTTTGAATGAAGGTGTAGAAACTACCCAAAGCTTCGTCACAGGACACGCCGAAGACGTAGTGTGCCTTGAAGAGCTCATCGAAAGCTGCCACTGATGTTTGGGTCTTGCACGGAATGGCCTTCTGGTCAACGACGATGTAGAATTTCTGGATGATGTTCTTTTGTTCGCCGACACAGAGGAGGAAGGGCTGTTCACGTCCAACTTGCTCAAGGAAGGTCACCATGCTCGTCCCCACCTGAAAGAAAGAACATAGGGGAAACCACAGTCATTCATTTCTGTCACACAAAGCAAAGACAAAGTAGCCTGAGGTACAAAGTAGCCTCCATTATTGAACTCAGATTGAGCAAACATGCTGATTGGTTACGATACAGCTGCTGTCTGCAATGCACCTCCAATCACCTTGGTGAAACTGTCAGAAAGCAAGGGGCGGGAGAGGGGCTTGCAGGGGCTGTGTGTATGGCAAGGAGGCACTGTGCTAGATAAAAGGAGAGTGGCACAGAAAAGCACATCCAAAATAAGAGAACATACCCTCATATATTTCACCAGATGGTCAGCAGCTTGAGAGACAGCGATCTTTGCAGCCCTCTTGCCTTTTGAGGTCGGGGGTAGCAGATGCAGCATCAACAGAATGGCTGCCAAGTCACTGTCCCATCCTAGTCTTAGTGAAGGATAAACACAGTAGAGCAAACGCTACAGTAAACGCTACAGTAAAAACCTGAAGCTCACATGACATGTTAGTAAGACTTCAAACTATTTGGTGGTCAAGCAGAAATGATGTACTCATGTACCCAAATCATCAGAGTCGTGCTGCACAGAAGAGAGGAGGGCTTCCAAATGGGCACTGGGGGGTAGGTTCTTGCAGTCTGAGATGACCCTGGTCTCAACAAAGTTGGCCATTTCGCCAGGAACTTGCCAGATGCATCCTCTCCAAACAGCATTGTGAAGTCTTGGTCGATCTGAAAAACACTGAACCAACATTGCTTCACAAAACTCTTATCTTTAAATCTACAAAGTATGGCAAAAAGCATGCTTCTAATCATAACTACCAAGCCTGGTATGTCAAGGAATCTGGGGAAGACACCCAAGATGGTTGAGGACTTCTCTGGATCCTGCACAATGTTCTGTCTGTGTTTGAATGTTGTCCTCATCTTCTCCTTGACCAGTGACTCGTCAGTTGAATGCTGAAGCACAGATATTGCCTCTCTGCATTTGTCAACAGTTGAATGTGAAGCCCGCTTAGCCTTTGGACCATCTTGGTGTGTGGACATGGATCTCTTCTTGGTCCCATGTGATGTGTTGCGTTGGACAGTCTTAATCCTCCAGGCCAGGTAACCCGATCCACTTTCGGCATCGCAGTAGTGTTCCTTTCAAAAGGAAAACACAGTAAGAACTTGACAAAACAGAGTTCCCCTTACCATTGTATATGCAGGGCAGTCCTGCCTGCCTAGGTCTCGTGCTCCCCCACCAGAAAGACTTAGGCTTCTACTGGTTTCTATTGACAGTTTCGGATAAAGAGGGTCTGGATGAGAGATGGAGCCTTTCCACCCTGTCTGGACTATAATCTAGGGGAAACACTGACAAATACATAAGATCACTATTTATGACCATAGAACTCTTGGCCAGGTGTCCCCAGTACAAGATGAGTCCTGAGCTGATAATTTAAGCAATTTGGCCCCACCAATTTAATTAAGAAAGGTTAAAAATGTGCATGCATTGTTACCTACAATAATCCAAACTTACATATCCATTACTTGAATCTGGACCCTTCAAATAGGGGAATAAAGTCACGATTCCCAGGGCATACTTGGTGCGCACACTTGATGGGGGGACCCTCCTTTTAAGATAAATTGCAACAGAACACCACAACATGAATATATGAAAATTAATGACTAAGACTAAGTCTGACTAAAATCGTGCCAGACAAAATGTTGGTTTGTGATTATGTTATCAGTAATGAAAGGTAATTCTAGCATTGTTCTAGCATTGTTATCATACAGACCCAGCACATTGAATCATTCACTTACCCATGCTTCTCAATCATATCTGCCACAAGCATGTTCACTAATAGCCTACGGGTGCTATCAGAGAGACTCTTGGTTTTGGCAAACTCAAGG